>NC_057805.1:171912484-172212484 GCF_018294505.1 Triticum aestivum | reverse complement strand
GAGCTCAGGATCACATCTTGATCATTGCTAGTTTCACGACCGTTCCGTTGCTTCTCTTCTCGCTCTTCTTTGTGTAAGTTAGCCACCATACATTGCTTAGTCGCTGCTGCAACCTCACCACTTTACCCCTTCCTTACCCATTAAGCTTTGCTAGTCTTGATACCCATGGTAATGGGATTGCTGAGTCCTCGTGGCTCACAGATTACTACAACACTAGTTGCAGGTACAGGTTTTGCGATGATCATGACGCGAGAGCGAGGTTACTTGTTTTGGAGTTCTTCTTCTTCTTCTTCTTCGATCAGGGGATAGGTTCCAGGTCGGCAGCCTGGGCTAGCAGGGTGGATGTCGTTTGAGCTTTTGTTTGTTTTTCATCCGTAGCCGGATATTGATCTTACGTATGTTGTAATGATGTATTCTTGCGGCATTTGTATGCCTCTTGTATGTATCCCCATCTATTATGTAATGTTGATGTAATGATATCCACCTTGCAAAAGCGTGTCAATATGCGGTTCTATCCTTGGTGGGACCTTCGAGTCTCTTTAGGATAGTATCGCATATTGGGCGTGACAGGTTGCCTCTCGATGAATAGGGACTGTTGCTACCGTGCGCGCGGTGCGTAGAACAAGTCGAGACGTGGTGAGTGGAGCTGGTTGGTTGGCTGTGGATGAACAGTTTCCGGTGGGGGTTGGATGAACAAGACCCCGTGGTAGTAGGCTGTTGCCGCTGGATGAACAGGATCCCATGGAGGCTCTATGAACAGCAACCGGTGGAGGCTAGATGAACAATAGTCGTGGATGAACAGTAGCCCGTGGAGGCTGGAGGAGGTCGGCGGTGGATGAACAATAGCCCATGGAGGCTGGAGCGAGGCAGTAGACGGTGGATGAACATGACCCTGTTTCGACCATAGGCGCTCCAACACAAGTCCGTTTCCTTTGTTTTGCGGTACGCCACACCCCTCCTAATCAACAGGACCCCATTTCGACTGTACGCGGTCGAACACAATTTCGTTTCCTCCGTTTTGCGGTACGCTAGACTCCTCCCAATGAATAGGATCCTGTTTCGACCGTGCCGGTCAAACAGAAGGCCGTTTCCTTCGTTCTGTGGTACGCCAGACCCCATTTTGGCTGTTCTGTCTAAGCCGGTTGGCTCCCGTTGAACAGGACACATTCTGACCTAGTCAGTTGCCTCCCGATGAACAAGACAATGTTTCTCCGTTCCGACCCAGCCGGTTCGCTGCCCGATGAATAGGACGCCGTTGCTGCCGTCCGTTGCCTCTCCATGTACACAAGCCCTGGCCGTCCGTATACATGCGTGAGTACGCGCTCGAGACCCCGCCCGTATGTACGTATGGGGCCGTATTTTTTGCCCTGTGGCTGTACGTACGTGTACAGGACTTAGACGAGACTGCATGAACTGCTACGTCGGGTGATCTACAATGACACGTGCTGCTACTTACTCGGCCATGGTTCATACTTGGAGAGAGACCAATCGACCAGTACGTACATATATGTTCGCGACCAAACAGACAACGCTATGTATGCTTTGACCGGGTGGGTCCCAGCGGTCAAGGAGGATAAGGACGCACTTCCTTGCGTGCAAAGATATAGCTGGTCGGTACCAGCTATCAGGGGGAGGAATCGTTTTTATTTTGCGAGTAATAAGGAGGCACTTCCTTGTGTTTGAAGATGTAGCTGGTGGGTCCAGTTGTCAGCCTCACTGCCTAAAGTTCTCTTTCGATGGCTGTCCTTCGTTGACCACATTGACCACGCCGTGCCGAGAGCACCAAGGCGGTGGACGATGGCGAGGCCGAGGAAGGGAGCAACGTGGAGCCGGGGAAGATGCGGCAGTGGATGCCCACGAGGAGGGGAGTACGTGGGTTGACTGCTTTGGCTGCGGTGTGAGGCTGCCGTCGCCGGAGAATAACATGAGGTGTGGGTGAGTATAGAGGGATGGCGTGGCCAGCGGTGGCAGCACAGCCGGACACGGGAGGCAGGAGCCGGCGGCACGGCCAGCACTGGGTTGGGCGGTTAGAGCAAGAAGACCAGACGTTGAAGAAGCACGACGGCCGTTGGATGAACATCGTACGGTCACTGCAGCTAGAATCGTTTATATTGACTAAGTTGACAACGCCCTTGGTACGTGTCAACTTAGGAGGCCCACAGGTCAGCCTTCGAAACGGTGCGCCCCAGATGTCATGGGGAGGAATCATTTTTTGGGCGGCTGAAGCAATAATATCTGATATTGAAGAAGAAGCACAACATCCGTTGGATGGACATCCAACGGCCACTGCTGCTAGAACCGTGTGTTGACTATTAGTTAACGAAGCCTTGCGTACGCGTCAACTTAGTAGGCCCACAAGTGTGTGGTAGAGAACATATAGCCCATTTGCGATTTGTAAGAATGCACAACCCTTTTTTGAATTCTAATGGAATTTACTACAACCCATTTACAGTTTGTTAAAAGTACAACCCATTTTCTAGCTAGGACAACGATTAATAATTTCAACCAACCGCTCAAAATAGAATTCAATAAAATGTCCCACATTTTGATGGGATCCGAAATATTTTTATCCCAAAATTTCTAGTCAGATTAAATATAATTTCAAAATAAATTTGTATTACGTAAAAATCCAACGAAATATTGCACGAGCAACAAGTAATGAAATTAAAGTTTTCAAAATCAAAAAATAATATTTTTTAAAGCTAATTACCTGTTTGGTGCATTTTTTTATAGTTACTACCCAGTTTTTATAACTACACCCCATTTATTATTTCTTAAAGCCCATTTTCTTGTTAAGCTTAATGCATCCCTCCTAGGAAAGATTTGCAGAACAGCGGGGCGGAGAATAACAAGTTGAACTTGCCTGCGTATTCCTCAAAAAAAAGTATAAATGGGCTAGCCATTTTCAGCTTGAAAAAAATTAATATCTGCGCTGAATATCTGGCCTGGGCTAGACGGGCCACAACATGCCGAGTTGATACCCTGCTCTCCTGTGAACAACATCAAAAACATCGCTCAAGAAAAACTCTCACACCTCAAAAACACAAAAACTGCTCGAGCTGCTTGGTCCTAGCTGTCGGCCGCTCCTTGTGCAATTCTCTCATTTATTGACTACATACGTTGACAATGGTGTGGGACCGTGATGTCAGGAAACCAGGAGGAAGCAAAAAAATTATAGTTGTATACAATAAGGAGACACTTGCGTACGTGCGACTATGGTCGGGGTGGGTCCCCACTGTCATCCTCTCCAAGTAAAGTCATCTCCTCATCCTCATGTTCGTTGACCATGTTGACAACGCGAGACGGCGGCGCCACGACGAGCACAACAACTAGAAGGATGACAGAGAGGGCCTCGCGGGCCCTACGGATGCTCTGATACAGCGCCCGCTGCTCATTCAGGAAGCCAGGATCATAGGGCCACATGTCCGCGATGGAATTGTCGTTCGCTTGTTCGCCGGTGCTCGTTGAGGAGACGGAGGTTGGAACACAGGTCCTCCTGCGCTGGTAGCTCTTCCTCCATTAAGCCCTCTAAGTGCGGCTGCACCTGCTCTATGGTGAGCACGGCATGAACCGGCTTGGACGGTGGCGCCGGCTCCTAGTCGAAAGCTACGTCCATCGTCTAATTGTCGTGGCGCAACTCGGTGAGCTCGCTGGCGAGCCAGCATATTTAGCTGCTGGACCGACCCGCTGCCAAGCATGAGTCTGACCGCCCTGGCCCACCCAGACCGCCTCCCTCGCCCGTGCACGGTTTCTGCCTGAAATGGTCAGCGCCGCCCGCGCCGCTTCCCGGTGCAGGCGATTGCTCCGCATTTAAATGAGACAAGTGCCATCCGACCGTATGTCTGCCACCCACATTAATGATACATGGTTGCCGAGGTGGCTACTCTGGCGCCACCCCTCCGTCCCTCCGCCGCCCACCATTGCTATATAAACGGCTGCGGCGGCCATAGCCACATTCATCCGCCTCCGTTCCCTTTCTCCTGTCCACACCACTACTGCCCACCATGGCTTCCTCGCGCTCCAGCGCTCTTCGGGACGGGTGGACAATAGACCACAAGGAGATTGCAGCCATTGCTGCCGACTGGCTAGCCGGTAGGCAGCCGGAGGACGACGACGCCCCAATGGAGAACATGGTAGTCGACGATCCGGCGCCAACCCCCTCCTCCGCGCCATCCTCGCTGGTGCATTGCACAATGACTATCGGCGAGGCCCGTGCCCAATACATGGACATGGCGAGGCAGAAGCGTCAGGAGCAGTTCCGGGAGGCACAGGCCGACACAGCCTACAACCAGCATCTCCTCCAGGAGCACCTGCAGGCGGAGGAGCAGATTGCTACGGAGCAGGTGGAGCAGGAGGCGCTGCTTGAGTCATATCACTCTGCCCACGAGAGCCGCCTCGCGCGCTGGCGATACCGCATGCGAGTGGCGGAGGTTGTGGCCACCTACAAAGAGGGAGATGAAGCGGGTGAGGCGCTATTTGGTGAGACCGACGATGAGGCGGAGGACAATGCCGGCTCCGCCGAGTCCCCTCTCCGCTGGCATCGACGAGGCCCTGCTCCGCCGAGGCCCCACCGCGCCAACAACGAGGCAGAGGACACCGCCAGCTCCGTTGAGGCCCCACCCCACCGGCACCAAGGCAGAGGTCTTCGCCGGCTTCGTCGAGTCCCTGCTCCACCGAGGCCCCGCCCCAGCAACAACGAGGCAGAGGACATCGCCGGCTCCGCCCTGCCGGAAACGAGGGGGAGGATTTCCCCCGCTCCGCCGAGGCGCCACCCCACTGACAACGACACACAGGACATCGCCGGCTCCGTCGAGGCCCCGCCCCTCTGCCAACGAGGCCGCGCCACACAGAAAACAGGGAAGAGTAGAAAACAACAATTGGACATCACAATAACAACGATGGAGATCCGTGAGTCCTTCTGAGCTGAAGTTAGTTTGTTCTTGTGGGTAGTAATGTAACCATCCTTCAACTGCTTCCTTCTCTTATGAAGAGGATGATCCTGTTGTGCAAAGGCAAGAGAATAACTAAATGCTGCATCCATGTTTGCTCGAAAAAAGGAAAGGAAATAATTAAAAAGCACAGATGAAGCACTTCTCGAGGACAATACCACTTTCTCATGATAGTACCTAAACAATAGCACAACACCAATAGAGATGACAAAGCTCAATCATATGGATGAAATCCGTGGGCCAGTACCAACCTTTGTCAGGAGGCTTATTGTGTAGAGCATACAGATGAAGCACTTCTCCGGAACCATTTGTTGTTATCTACTGTGGTTGCCAGGCTTACTATATATTCCTCGATTAGTTTAATGTTTCCAACATCTTCTTGTGCAGTTCCACTAAAATATATGTTATCTTCAAAGAAGATCCCTGTTTGCACAAGTAGAGATAATTACATATTACATTAAGAGTGGCATAAAATCAGTGGCAAAACAATTTCTCGTTCCAGCCATAGCAATAAATTAAGATGCAAAACTATATCATTACTTGTGTCATCACAGTTCCAGTGCTTCATTACAGCACCGGGAGTTGATTTTTGTTTTTCTTCCGCTTTTTCTTCCCCATCATCACTTGGTTCAATAACAGACAAGCTTTGCCTTGAATGTAAGATTTGGCATGTCAATTAGGGAGCACAAGTATAGCAGTAAACAACGACATTAATTTTCTGATGACAGTAGCAAAATACAGGCCAACAATTGTGAAATACCATTATCTTACCTCAATGGGATATTACGGTGCACATACAGATTGGAAGTCTTGTCTCCATTTGTGCAGTTCACTAAAATCAAGCAAAATTACCGTATAAGTAGCACAACATATGATAGCACACTACACAATCATGTCAAAGAAGGCTAATACTGACCTCTCATGACGGGGAATTCAAACAACTCACAAGAAGAAGATCTGAAACAAATTTGCCAACACGGATAGGAAGTCAGATCTCCTCTTGTGCAGTTCCACTAAGATCAAGCAATGAAGCAATGTTGTCGGTGTGACATTTTGCTTGAACTGCACAAAACACTCTTAAAACAAAAGTGTTTTGTGCAGTGCAACAAAAGGTCGCAATAGCAACAAGGTGAAGTAGATAACCCTGTTTACAGAGAGGTGCAAAGGAAACAACTACTGGTCAATAACGGTGGATGACACATAAGCCCACAAAAGAGGCATCTAACTTATCTAAATGGGAAAGAAAGCAAGACAGTAGCATTTCTCAAACAGTGGCATTGATTCATATTAACAGAGAGATTATATTAACAATAAAATTCGTTAAACATGTAATTTGCTTTTAACTATGGCATTGCTTCAATTTTCCGGCGGCATTATTAGAGGGTGTTTGTATATAGGGACTTTTTGGTGTAGGGACTAAAAAATCCCTTTTAGTCCCACCTAAACCAAACAGGAGGGACTTTTAGGGGCTAAAAGTGGGCATTTGGGACTAAACAAAGAAGACCCTGAGGGAGAGTCTTTTTGGGACTTTTTCCAATAGTGCCCCTGCCCCGCATCGCACCTTATCTCTATTGGTTTATTACTAGGGCTAACATCATATTTTAGCATGTCATTTAATAACCTCTAGTCCATGTTTATTCCCTGGAACCAAACAGGTAGGGACTAGGGACATTTTAGTTGGGACTAAAAAAAGTCCTAGGACTTTTTAACCAAACAGGGCCTTAGATTAACAACAGCTAAAGAGTTGTACGGGACAGTGGACGCACCAACACCATGTGCATCTACGGATGTATAAAGGGGTGATGCACTGTCTGTTGCAACAAAGAACAAACAACCAAGGAGCATATTTGTGTTGATCCCAATTTTGTTATCTTTAGACACCTTTCCCTATGTGAAGGCAGCAAATCTAGTCCTGCTCAAACTCTACAGCCTTCTCCGCCAAAACAGAAAGATCAGTTCATTACAGGCATGCGTGAGGGAGTCCTGGATTAAGGGGTCCTCGGACGTCTGGGCTATGTGACGTGGGCCGGACTGATGGGCCATGAAGATACAAGACAGAAGACTTCCTCCCGTGTCTAGATGGGACTCTCCTTTGCGTGGAAGCTAAGCTTGGCGTACGGATATGAAGATCCCTTCCTCTGTAAACCGACTCTGTACAACCCTAGGCCCCTCCTGTGTCTATATAAACTGGAGGGTTTAGTCCGTAGAGGCAATCACAATCATACATGCTAGACATCTAGGGTTTAGCCATCACGATCTCGTGGTAGATCAACTTTTGTAATCCTCATATTCATCAAGATCAATCAAGCACGAAGTATGGTATTACCTCCATCAAGAGGGCCCGAACCTAGGTAAACATCGTGTCCCCTGTCTCCTGTTACCATCGACCTTAGACACACAGTTCTGGACCCCCTACCCGAGATCCGCCGGTTTTTACACCGACATTGGTGCTTTCATTGAGAGAGATCCGTTGTGTCGTCGCCAGAAGGTTCAATGGCTGCATCCATCATCTACAAGAATGCCGCCATGGGGGAGGTTTGTCTCCCAAGCCAGATCTTCGTATTCGGCGACTTCGCACTGCGGGCCAACTCGCTTGGCCATCTAGAGCAGATCGCCAGCTACGCCCCAGGTCACCAGATTAGTTTTGGAAATCTAGATTATGTCGCTGATATCCGAGGTGACTTGATCTTCCAAGGGTTCACGACCCCAACCTCCGCTCTGCCCTTAGATCTGGAGCGCATTGCCAGGTCCGAAGACGGGATTCCTGACCCCGCTGGAGTATCTGCGGCCACTAAGCCTAGTACAGGAGAGCCGGAGGAAGTAGTGTCGCTGGCAACCATCATGAAGCTGGGCTCCTCTCCGGACACTGGCTCCAAACCCTCGGAGTCAGCATCGTGTGAGCTTGGCCAGGGAGTCTCCTTCCCTCCGTACTCCATGGCCTCTCTTCTCCCTGGCTAAACCTCGCCTTTAAGCGAGGTTCTGGACTTGATGCGATCCCTCGTCATTACAGAGGAGCAATGTCCGAACTACGCCCAGCCCGGACTAGGGGCTGAGATCGGGGAATTTTACATCCCACCCACCACCCACTTCATAGCCACTGTCGAGGACCTTACCGACATGCTTGACCGTAACTCCGAAGACATCTACGGTATGGACATTGATGCCAGAGATGAACAAAGGCAAAACCCGTCGCATACCACACGCTGGGCGGCCACCTCCATATTCGACGTATGCATGGTAGATACGCCAAGAGAGGATGGCGGTGAGGGCAGTAAGGATCCAATCAAGGACAACAACACTGATAAACCACCAAAGAAGCGACACCAGCGATGCCGTTCAAAATCATGCCGTGGCAAGGAAAGCAATACCGGCAATGGAGACAATTAGACTCCGGAGAACACCAAAGACCCAGATGCCCCCGTCGAACCAACACCCGAACATGATGATAGGGAGGAGGGGCAGGGTAACCCTGACTAGCCAATCGGAAGCGAGGACTCGGAGGACAGCAATTACATGCCACCCTCTAAAGACGACATAAGCCCCGGTGACGAAGATTTCATCGTGCCAGAGGATCCCCTTGAGCAAGAACGCTTTAGGAAAAAGCTCATCGCAACCGCGAGGAGCCTCAAAAGGAAGCAGCAACGGCTTCAAGCCGAACGGGATACGCTCAACGACAGATGGAATAATGTCCTGGCAACCGAGGAATACGGCCTTGCACGACCAACCTAAAGCTACCCGAAGCATAAGCTGCTACCTCAATTTGATGATGAGGCACTAGAGCCCGTACCATCAGCGCGTAACGCGGCTGACCGACCACCATGTGGACGGGACAAAATGGCAATTCAAGCTGAACACCAGCCCATACAAGCTCACCGTCAGGATAGAGACACAACAGCTCGGGGATATACATATGACCTGTGGCAGGACCTGGAAAATAGAGCAGGTCAGACTAGATTGATCTACGGATCGCGGGGGTGTGCCCCGGCACGCGATGAAGGCTATCTAGCCGGACGTGACAAGCATAACCACGTCCGGGCCAAAAATCGCAGACGGACTCTGTCGGGGATATACCCCGCGGTATGACCCGGCCGGGAGTATGACCCGGCCGGACTTGGCGCTTCATCGTAACCCGACGGAGGATTGGCGACTCATGAGCCTGGCGACTTAATGTAACCCCGACGGCGGGTCAGACAGAAGAGTAGGCCCAAGGCCCAGAAGGCAGGCTCATGTTATGGCGGGCCGGCTTAAAAGGAAAGGGATGACGAATATTTCCTTTACGCGGAAGCAAGACCCGGACTTGTATTCAACTGGTAAGAAAAGATAGACTAGCCCTAGTCCTACTAGGACTCCATATGTAACCCGCCCCTCCAACTTATATAAGGAGGGGGCAGGGCTCCCCAAAGGGGGGAAGCAAGAAACAATCTCTAGGGCTAGACACAAAGAGCCGGCTTACTGGCGACTCTCTCATGATCATAATGAGACCTAGCCTCAAACAGCATGTAGGGTTATTACTGGATGATGTTTCCCGGGGCCCGAAGCTGTCTAAATCCCTGTCTTGTGTTGTGTCTCTTAATTCCGCCCAACCCCTCTCAAGCTACCGCAAGATGTGTTGGCCTCGCGACTAAGTCCTGACACTAAGGACATCTGCCGTGACAATTCCACGACAGTTGGCGCCCACCGTGGGGCTTGCGCATGGTGGTGTTGAGTTCTTGGAGGGATCTCTCCAGGGATCGAGAAGTTTGCAATTTTCTGGATGAGCCGGTTTGGAAGGATCTACATCGACCACAGGTTCATCAGACAAGATTGAAGAAGAAGAAAAAAGTTGCCTTTCCAAGTTCGTCGCTCGAGATGGAAAAATTATGCGGTGAAACAAAGTTCTGTTCGGACCTGTTTTCACTAGCCTGCATCAACCGCCATCGCTAACCCGCGTCATTGGCCCCGACTCGCCTTTGCCGCACCTTCCTTCGCCGCATCGGTCTCAGAGCCACCACAGGAACCGGCCATGACCCGTAGGAGGATCGGGCTGCAGGGACTCCGATTCTGACGCCGATACGATCTCTGCTTTTGCTGCAGCTATGGCTGCGCCCCTGAGCCAGCGGTTCGCCTTTGCCGTAGAACTGCCCGGCTCGCCCGCGCCGTTGACCCGCCGAGGCGCGATGGCTGCTGTACTCCAACACCGGCTCGCCCGGGCCCCCCGGCTTGTCTCTGCCGTCCTTTACTGCCATGAGCTGCAATGGCTGGCTCTATCTCTGCCTCATGGGCTTCGCTACTGCCATGAGCCGCCGTGGCCGACGCTGCCGCTGCTATTGGATCTCATCTCGCTGGTATTGCCGCTGCGGCCACCGTAGGTTGCCGTTTCAAGCCACCCGTGCCAGGCCTCAACTCGCTACCACCGTGGCCTTCAAAGTCGACGCCACCTCCACCGGGCCGCCGAGTCACCGGTGTTGCGCCACTGCGGCCTCGCCTCCATCTCGCAGGGAGCCGCCCCAAGTTGCCGCCCCTCGCCCGAGTTGTCTCTGACCCGCCGTTACGTGGCCACAGCCGCGCCGGACCGGCCTAGTTTGTCATCAACCGCGTGCTGCCGTCGCTGCGAGTCGCCGATGCGCCTCCGAACTGCGCCGTACCTGGTCAAGTCGCCTCTACCTCTATTGTCATCGCTTGCTCATGCATGAGAGCCGTCCCGTGAGTCAATTAGTTTTTCAAGCATCCTATACGAGAGATCAAAGTACTGAAAGTACTACTTCACAAAAGCGGACAAGACAATGGATTAATATTAGTACTGGTATATACGTACTCAACTCTCCAAGATCCATTGTGGAGCCCGTGCACTACTTCGTCTGGAGAAAACCAAGGAACCATCGGTTTTTCATCTGCTGCCAAATAAACTGGCTCAAGTCTAAGAAAGAGACAATTGACTGCAAAAAGTGCTGTGACGGTCAGTCAGTTGACTGTCGAAATGACATCGCTCCGTGGATACAGGTCTCATGCGTCCTCGATGGAGGTTGGGCCAGCATCCACCTTACACACGCAGGTACTGCATATTAAATCTGGCCGAAGCCTGCAAAAGAAAAAAAGCTAGGCTTTTCAAGTACTACTGCTTGTACGGATGTTCTCCAATGAAGATAAGAGAAAAGCAAAGGGGGCGTGCCACTGTTACCACCGTGGCATCACTGTGAGCAGGCCATACTACTCTGCGTGAGGTTAAGGCTACAGTCAAGACGTGCTATGTCCGCGCTCATCCGATGAAAATACCAGGACCATTATTCATTACAAAGGTGTGGCAAAGAGGCATGCGCCAACATTATTTTTGCAATAGAGCTCCTCTGTGCCATGCTGCTGGACGGATACATGCGCAAGTCGCCGCCACCGCTACATCAACACACGCGACTGACTCATCGTCCGCGCCCGCAGCCGAGTCGCTTACAAAGCCGCTGCTGACTCTCTCGTCTGCACCGGCTTACAAACGCCGCTGCCGGCTCTCCCGTCTGCACCGGCTCACAAATGTTGCGGCCGCACCCGACTCTCTCGACCGCGCCGACTTACAATACCGCGGCCGACTCTCTCATCCGCACTGGCTTACAATACCGCGACCGACTCATCTGTTGTCCGGGCGTATCCGGTGACATCCCTCTAAGTATTTTTTTGGCATATATTTATTTTTGTCAAAGAACAATTACTTTGGTCTGTATATTTTTATGTGCAGCAAAGGTGGTGCCGTGGTGTGCCTCTGAAGTGTATGTCAGCACCATCATGCACCAGCGTCTGCGCCCGCTTACTGATGGAACAGGTGTGCATAAGTCGCCACCCGTGCAGCTTAATTTATATCAACCCGCCGGGGTATATTAAGTCCCCGGTCTGCCTGAGCCGCCGGAACTATATTAAGTCGCTGGTCTGTCTGAGCTACCTCTGTCGTGATAAACGGGTCATCCATCGTCCAAACAAATCAGGTGATATTCATCCGAGTTTGTTTTATAATAGCACGTGTCGTTTTTGTCAAAGAACAAGTTTGCCTTTGCCTGGTCTGGAATATTGTTTATGCAGGGCAATTATTTATGACATATTATACCGCGGAGATGGAGGCATGCCAACATCTTTGGGCATAGATGGTCGTCGTTACTCAACGGACTCCCGCACCGGCTTACAATGCCGTGGCCGTCTCTCGCGACCGCACTGGCTTACAACGCCGTGGCAGTCAACCGCGACCACGTCGGCTTAAAACAAGGAGGACAACTTGCCCGTCCGCACCGGCTTACAACGCCACGGCAGGTTCATCTGTCTGTGCCGCCTCAGATGTTGCGGTCGTCTTTTCCGTCCGCCTCTCGCGGCCTGGTCTACATCAACACCCCGAGCCGCACCTGTCTGCATGAGCTGTGTATTGAGTATGAGCAGGTCACTACTTGGGAAGCCCGGTTTTCTTCCAACAAATTGGAGGCAAATTATCATATGTTATCAGCCGCCGTCTGCACTGGATGGTTCAATGGGCAGGCGCACAAATCGCCGCTACTATAGTTCGGTTAACTTCAAACAGCCAGTTGGAAGGAACCATTGGCCGAGTTGCTGACACGGCTCATACGGGACCATTTATAACCCGCCACAGTCACTTTCAACCTTCTTTGGATTCACATCGCGCTATCAACGCCAATGATATACACCTTCTGCTATGGTCAAATATGGAGAATCTCAAGCCAACTCCTTGAGTCGTCTTGAGACTTGGGGGCTACAATGACATGACTCAACAAATCGTGCCAGTTTCAGCAGGCTCAAGAATTCCGGGTCATTGGAGGAAAAAATAACCCGGCTTTGGAGATTACTGCTCTATCGATGCAAATTTAAAGGCCGTCAGAAATATATCTGGCTTAAAATAAATATTCCGGTTTAAAATCCGGTTCAAGAGACATCTCTCTCCCGCAAAGCTTTCAAGCTCTCAAATCCGGTTCAAGGTAAATTTGTCTCTTACAAAGCTTTTAAGCTCTCAAATCCGGTTCAAAGTTCTGGTTCAAAAAGAATTAATCTCTCGCAAGATTCGAGTTCTCAGAAAAAATTAAAGGTTGCCAAAAAGAACTTGCTGCCATGATGCGCGGTTCAAACATAGGTATCCTGCCTTACGGCTTATCTTATTATGGTCACTTGGGGGCTTCCTGTTCAAACATAGGTCGTATTCGAACCAAAGAGAACATAGCTGTCGATACCCTTTTGATTGGCAAACTGCCGAACCTACTTGGGGGCTTCTTGATCGTATCCGAATCATAGCTCAACCCCTTTGGGAATCGACATGGATCGTATTCGAATCAGCGTCGCTAAACAACTCTTAAGGTCATTTGGGGGCTTCCTATTCAAATATAGGTCGTATTCGAACCAAAGAGAACATAGCTGCCGATACCCACTTGATCGGCAACGCCAACGCCACTGGGGGCTATATGATCCTATTCGAATGTTAGCTTAACCCCATTGGAACGGTTTACTGATGGTATTCGAATCAGAAGCCTCAAATTTTTTATCTCTTTCTCATACAGTTTTTGTAATCACAAATATTTGAGTTGTCACAAATATCATGTGTGCCGGCTTTTACAGAATTGGGTTCTCACCCTCACTGTCCGGGTCACATAAACCGGCGGTATCATTCAAGGGATCATAGGGATCTTGTGATCTACTTGTGTGCAGGGTAAGACTACATTTGGGTGGTTACCCGCCCTGGCTTTTGACGTTAAGTCGCCAGGGCATATGTTGTTTAAACTCTGTGCAGGATTTACAGAGCTATGACTTACATAAATGATTCAGTTCAAGCCCATCATCGAAATATTGACATTGGTGTCTCAAAAGGGTTATCAATTCTTGATTTTCTCAAAGGCTATAAATAGCCGGGTTATAAAAATTCCGGCTTACAATAGAGGCGTAATAAATCGCCATCGGCCAAGAGCCGCCGGGTATTTAAACTCCGGATTTACTTGTCAACAGATAAGGTATTTGAAATCTTTAAATAGCCAAACTTGGCTGGATTTTCATTATGATTTGAATGATTGAGGTTTTCAAACCGGGTTAGTCAAATCTTTAATAGCCAACAAGGCTGGATTTTTATTATGGTTATCAGAAACTAATATTATGATTGAGGTTTTCAAAGTCGCTTCAGCGCAATGGCTATTATTTTATCAATGGATATGATTTATTCTACAATGGAAGGAATAGTCCCGAGTCGCTGCAGGCTTACAACCCGGCACTTGGGGGCTACATTATTCAAATTGATATTACATCGAATATGCAAGTCCCATGTTACTGCCAGCATGTACCATGGCACTTGGGGGCTAATGCAAAGTCATTGTTTGCTCAACATCATTGAAGACCCGACTCATCACATCGTAATGAGCCGGCCCTTGGGGGCTACCAATTGCTCCTGTCGAAAATTCAAGGTACACAAGCCTTAATCTATTATATTGAAAGACCCACTACTCAGTTGGTAGAGTACAAAGCTCTTAACCTTGTGGACGTGGGTTCAAGCCCCATGGTGGAGATTACATCATATGATGTTATTATCAATGAATCATATACAAAGTCCAAGCTCAGTAATATCTTACTAAGCCGGCCCTTGGGGGCTACACGTTGCTGCTCAAGTTTACATGGTTATATCTAAAAAGTCCCTGCTCATTATTGCATAATGACCTGGCCCTTGGGGGCTACACTGGTTGAAGTTTTTATGAGCATAAGGCAATTACAAGTCCCAGGTTGCTGTAAGCATGACAACCCAGCACTTGGGGGCTACAGGTGATATGCATATAAGGGAGAAAAAATCTTCAAATTCTTAGTTTGGATTAGACCAGATTAACCCGGTGTCTGCAACAATCATGACCCGGCATTATTTATTTATAACCCGGCAATTTTGGCAATCATAAATTGGTAAGATCTACATCTTTAAGCCGGTTGAATATCAGTTGAATATTTCAAGACCAATATTTTTGTCAAGTCAGAGCATTGAAGGACGACTCAAATGGATTATTTCTTATAATATTTCTCTACAACAGCCAATGTCAGCAAATTGGTTATGAAGCTGGCCTATTGACCCGGATTTTTTAGAAGTGCCTGGATTTTTTGCATTGGCAAGGTTTGGACATATCTGTTAAAAGAGATTTGCTATAAGATCTTGAGTATGCATCCAGGAGGAAAATGACAAGGACTTAAAGATGATCAGGTGCCGGTTCAGGAAAATATTTAACCCGGAGCACAACCTATCAAGTTTGTTCTTGTGTTTATTTTACAGGATCAGTTTAACATGGATGAATCCAAATTAAACTGGGGGCTAATGTCGGGGATATACCCCGCGGTATGACCCGGCCAGGAGTATGACCCGGCCGGACTTGGCGCTTCATTGTAACCCGACGGAGGATTGGCGACTCATGAGCCTGGCGACTTAATGTAACCCCGACGGCGGGTCAGACAGAAGAGTAGGCCCAAGGCCCAGAAGGCCGGCTCATGTTATGGTGGGCCGGCTTAAAAGGAAAGGGATGACGAATATTGCCTTTACGCGGAAGCAAGACCCGGACTTTTATTCAACTTGTAAGAAAAGATAGACTAGCCCTAGTCCTACTAGGACTCCATATGTAACCCGCCCCTCCAACTTATATAAGGAGGGGGCAGGGCTCCCCAAAGGGGGGAAGCAAGAAACAATCTCTAGGGCTAGACACAAAGAGCCGGCTTACCGGCGACTCTCTCATGATCATAATGAGACCTAGCCTCAAACAGCATGTAGGGTTATTACCGGATGATGTTTCCCGGGGCCCAAAGCTGTCTAAATCCCTATCTTGTGTTGTGTCTCTCGATTCCGCCCAACCCCACTCAAGCTACCGCAAGATGTGTTGGCCTCGCAACTAAGTCCTGACACTAAGGCCATCTGCCGTGACAATTCCACGACAGACTCCATCCGAGCTATGTCGCGACTTGGCCCGATATAGAGGCACCACACACCCCCTCTGCTTCACTAATGAAGTAATGGAGCACGAATTCCCAGAGGGGTTTAAACCCTTGAATATTGAATCATATGATGGAACAACTGACCCCGCAGTATGGATTGACATGGCCCGCGGTGATGATCTCCATGCCATTAAATACCTCCCACTAAAATTAAAGGGACCAGCCCGGCACTGGCTAAACAGCCTCCCAGAGAACTCCATTGGCAGCTAGGAAGACTTGGAAGACGCCTTTCAAGACAATTTCCAAGGTACATATGTTCGGCCTCCAGACGCCGATGGCCTCAGTCACATCATCCAGCAGCCCGGAGAATTAGCCAGGAAACTCTGGACTAGGTTCCTAACTAAAAAGAACCAAATTGTCGACTATCCGGATGCCGAAGCACTCGCGGCCTTTAAACATAGCGTCCGCGATGAGTCGCTCACCCACCACCTCGGCCAAGAATAGCCAAAGTCCATGGCAACTCTTACTGCACTAATGACCCGCTTTTGCGTGGGAGAAGATAGCTGGCTCGCTTGTAGAAGCAATAGCGCAAGCGATCCTGGCACCTCCGAAGTTAGGGACGGCAATGGAAAGCCACGACGCAATAAAGACAAGCATCGCAACAATAATGCAGGAACCCAAGACATAATGGTCAACACCGGATTTAGTGGTTCCAAAATCGGTCAACGGAAGAAGCCATTTAAGGCAAACAGAGATGGTCCATCCAATCTAGACAAGATACTGGATCGGCCCTGTCAGATCCATGGCAGCCCCGACAAACCCGCCAACCACACCAACAGAAATTGTTGGGTTTTCAAACAAGCCGGCAAGCTCAATGCCGAACACAAAGGGAAGGGGCCGCCCAGTGACGGTGAAGAAGAGGAGGCTCGCCTACCGAGCACCGGGGGACAGAAGCAATTTCCCCTTGAAGTAAAAACAGTAAACATGATATACGTGACGCATACCTCTGAAAGGGAGCGCACGCACGAACTATGAGACTACCACACCATAAAGCCGGACGCCCCAAAATTCAACCCATGGGCGGCCTGCTCGATCAGTTTTGATCACAAGGACCACCCAACCAGTATCCGTCACGGAGGTTCGGCAGCTCTGGTCCTCGATCCAATTATCGGCGGATTCCATCTCACGCGAGTCCTCATGGACGGCGGCAGTAGCCTCAGTTTACTCTATCAAGACACTGTCTGCAAAATGGGCATTGACCCTTCAAGGATCAATCCCACCACAACTACCTTCAAGGGAGTAATACCCAGCGTAGAAGCTCATGGCACAGGCTCAATCTCACTGGAAGTCGTCTTCGGTTCACCGGAAAACTTCCGACACGAAGACTTGATCTTTGATATTGTCCCATTCCGCATTGGCTACCACGCACTGCTTGGGCGAACCACTTTTGCTCGTTTCAATGCGGTCCCAAACTACGCCTATCTAAAGCTTAAGATGCCCAGTCCACGCGGCACCATAACGATCAACGGAAACACAGAACGCTCCCTCCGCACTGAGGGGCATACTGTGGTAATCACAACTGAAGTACAAAGCGGCCTCCTCAAGCCGCATATCTCATCGGTCATTAAACCGCCGGCCTCTACTACACATGACCGGTCAATTTTAGAGCTCGATCAGCAGCTCCGCCTCCGTCGTTCACCTCTTATACCCGCGGAGTTTGCACCACGCATACATAATTATGCACTCAAAATACCTTGGTCATCAACGGAGGCACAATACGGACAGGCCTACAAAGCGGTTCGTCCGGACTTTATCCTTTTCTCTTTTCTAAATATTTTCTTATCTTTTTGCCACAGGTGAATCAATACCTGTCCGTCCTATGGACCTGAAAGGACTCTTTATGAGCCCGGCTTTCCTACAAATAACCGGGGATTGCCCCCTTTAAGGAAGCCTTTTCGCGAAAGCACAGGCAGCGCAGACGTGCGACAGGAGGTCCAAAAGATTTTTTGTAGACCAAAAACTCTATTTGAAACCTGTACAGAGCCTTTTTCCTCAACCCTTGACCCCTGGCACATAAAATGGCCTGGGTGGTGGTGTCATAATCTGTAAGATTACGTTCGACGTATCAATCAGATTTTAGTGAACATAATCCGTCTTCAGTATTTGCTTTTCCGCATACAAACATACCTTGCTTCTTCGGTTGTTTCACGCAGACACCTCGGCACAAATCGCCAGGGGCTTGATAGGGCAACATATGGGTTGCCGAAAAAGTCCGAACAACTCTATAGCATACTTCTGCGTCATGAGTTTGGCATTATATGGATAAGCTCCGAATCATGTCTTTGGTCAATATTTGGGTTGCCCAGCTCCTGTGCTTGCTACCCTACGTTCCGTCTTATCGGCTAGGTTAGTAAAGTGAGAACTACTGTGATTGTGTTTCCGGTTCACCTGGTCAAACACCTCAGTAGAGGAAGCCGAAAACTGACTGTCATGATGCGGCGAGAGCTGGTCAACCACTCGGTGATTTATCAGAATCTTTTGTGATTTCTTCCGTATTACACGAAGGACCGTTTTTTCTGGTCACCTATGTAACGCAACCGTATTCGAATAACTGCGTACATACCAGGGGCTACATCGTAGACCCACCGTAAAACTCCTATGGCTAAGTGCAGGTGCTAAAGCCCTACAGTCCGATTGCCTAGTTCGCCGCACCGACACCTCCGTTCCGGACCAAGGCGTTGGGTTAAGAGTGATCAGGTGCTATTCCGAACACCCCCGTATTATATGCGAGGGGGCCGAAGCAGACGACTGGCAAACTTTCAGGTTATAAGAAACGGCCACATAGGAGGAAATAATGGCAAAGGTATATAACACAGCTTTAACGTATCATAATATTGCTTTCACAATTCCGGTACATTTATTCAAATATAATATCCTTCGAGCACTGACCCTCCATCAAGCGGGCGATGGTCCTTGCCTCCAGGCGGACCCTTGGTTGCAACATCGGTTTCCTTCATCTTTGCCCAGTACATCTTGACGCGGGCAAAGGCCATCCGGGCACCTTCTATGCACACCGACCGCTTGACGGCGTCAATACGCGGCACTGCATTGACAAGCCGCTGCACCAAACCAAAATAGCTGGTCGGAACGGGTTTGGCTGGCCATAGCCGAACCACGACGTCCTTCATGGCAGCTCCAGACATCTTGTGTAGCTCGGCCCACTGCGCCATCTGTTAGTTCAGCAGCGCCGGACGCCTTGCCACATTGAATTGCGACCAGAAAAGCCTCTCCGCAGCATGTCCTTCCTGTGCTTGGAAGAACTGCGCCGCGTCGGAAACACTCTTCGGCAGATCCAAGAACGCGTCTGGAGAACTCCACATTTGGTTAAGCAGAGCATACTTTGGGTCGCCGAACTTAGTCTGTAAAAGAAAGGGCTTACCAGCTGCTATCTCCCCAGCCCGTCGGATCTCCTCCCGAGCCGCTCTAGATTCGGATCATGCTTCTTTCGCCTCTAGTAAGGCCTTGTCGAGTTTGGCTGCCTTGGCTTTGTTATTCTCCTCGAGAGATTTTCACCTGCTAGTGGCATCCTTCAGCTCCCGCTCCATGGTAGATATTCTCTCCTGGCACTGGTGCTGAGCGGCCTATTCGGCCTTTAAATCCGCAGCCGCCTTCTTGGCAGCCGCGTCGCTCACTCTGGCCTACTCCTTGGCCTGGGCAAGTTCAGCCCGAAGGGTCTCAACCGCGGTAGCACCATCTACAGTTATGCATGTCACAATATATGATTTTCTGCCTCATGCTCATACTAGTATACATGCATAAACAAGCTGCCCCAACACATACCTTGTGCCTCGTCGAGCCGCCTCTTAATAAGAGTGATATCCTCATCCGCTAACTCAAGTTTCTGCTTTAGATCTGCAACTTCCGTAGCTCGGGTAGTCGCCATGGACGTAACAGCCTGTGTTCAAATTAATTAGGTTACTTCCTGAGCATATCTTTTTGATCCTCTGACCGCCTCCCTGTGGAAGCCGACCAGAGCCTCAGGGGCTACTATCTGTACACGGGCGCATTGTGCATGTAAAAATAGTTAAGATACTACATTGCCTACCTCGAAGCCTCTCAACAGGCCCACGAAAGCTTCATTCAATACGCTTCTCATGGACAGAACCCTTTCAACTGCTGTACCCATTAAGGTATGATGTTCCTCTGAGATGGACGCGCTTTGTAATGTGCTCATCAGAGTATCCGGCACCTCCGGATTCCCGGAGGCCGTTGCGGGAGTATGCATTCCCTTCAAAGGGGTACATCGGCTCGACCCTAGAGTCGTCTTTGGCTGTAAGCCGGATAGTTCAGGGCCTTCATTGCTGGCCCCCCAGGGGGCCACGCCCCCTGGACCCTTGATGATCGAAATACCACCCTTGGGCGTTGTTTTCATTTTCCCCCATGCTGCTTGATGGTCGGGGGAGATTCTCCGAGATGACACCTCGAAGTCATCCGCCCTAAGAGGCGAGGAAGCATGAGAAGGCGTCTCGCTTTCCATCATCCCCGGAGATAAGACCCCTGATGAGGAGGACTGTCGGGGTGGACTGTGGGCCCAACTGCAAGCATATAGTTTAAATGTTACCCCTACAAACCAAAAAGAACGAGATATGTCTAGAGCATCCTTGTTCACTTATGATTCAGCAAGGGGCTTGTCCCTAGAGAGGTTCCTTGTGACGACATCGGCTTCGGAACCCGAACCATATGGTAGGGATACCTTCCCTCTCTTGGGTGCTTCCACCTCCAAGTCTTCGGATGCAGTCCTTCTCCTCCCATGAGGGGAAGGGATATCACCTTCTCCTTACCCTTCGTCTTTCAAAGAGGGAGCTCCAGTCTCCCCGGATATAGTGTCTGGCATACCTGTAGAGTGGAGGCCGCTTTTGGCCTCTTCGCTCTTCTTCTTGTCCTCTTACGCTGGCACTTGATATGGCGCCGGGACCAGCATCCTCGTCAACACAGGATCGGCCGAGTATTCGGGAAGTGGAGCGGAACACCTAATTCGTTCCGCCTTCTTTATCCAGCCCTGGTCAAAAGTAGAGCTCTCAGTACATCGCTATGGGATAATCAACCAAGTTGCGGTCAGAAATTGCGTGCTTACCGAGGTATCCGGATGGTTGCAGTCGAGACCGATATCCTATGATGTGTCCGGCCACTTCTTTCGAGTCTGGAAGAATAGTTTCCACATCCCTTTGTGTGTTGTGCTGAAGAATTGCCGAAGGGTCCGCGGTCCTTCCGGATTGAACTCCCACATACGGAGAGGCCGTCACTGGCATGGGAGGATTCGGCGGACTAGCATCACTTGGATCACGTTAATAAGGCCAATGTCCCTTTCGAGGATACTCCGGATATGACTTTGCCGCGTCTGTACTTCATCAGCTGATCCCTAGTCTAGCCCCTTATTTATCGATGATGCAAGCCGCAATGGAGGGCCAGATCGGAACACTGGTGCGGCTGCCCATTTGGTGCCGCGGGGTTCGGTGATATAGAACTACTCCTGTTGCCATGAGTTGGAGGTTTCCGTGAAGGTGCCTTTTGGCCAGATAGTGTTGGCAAGCTTGCTCAGCATAGCACCGCCGCACTCCGCTTGCTCCCCGTTAACTAGCTTTGGCTTCACATTGAAAGTCTTGAGCCATAGGCCAAAGTGTGGGGGGATGCGGAGAAAGGCTTCGCACACGACGACGAACGCCAAGATGTGGAGAAAAGAGTCCGGAGCTAGATCATGAAAATCTAGCCCATAATAGAACATGAGGCCGCGAACGAAGGGGTGAAGAGCGAACCCTAGCCCAAGAAGTAAGTGGGAGATGAATACAACCCTCTCGCCGGATTTTGGTGTGGGGATGACCTGCCCTTTTGCAGGGAGCCTGTGGGGGATTTCCGCAGTCAGGTACCTCGCCTTCCGAAGCTTCGTGATGTCCTCCTCGGTGACGGAGGAGGCTGCCCACCTACCTTGGGAGATGGATCCGGACATAACTAGAGGGCCTGGTAACGATGGAAGAAATCGAATCCTGGGTGCTGGAGCCTGAGGTTTGGAAGGTTGAGGAAGAGGTAGGCGTGGGGGAGAAAGACAGGTCTGTACCCCTTTATAAAGGCGAAGAATATCGAACGCCTCCTCATGGGCCTTAAAGCTCGCCTATTCCCAAGGAATCGCCAACAACACGGTTGGATTACCCACGACCATATTGATGAGGATCCCGTGGTAAGGGGACACGATCTCTGCTTCGACAAGACGTGCCAATGGAAACCGCATCTCGAAACATGGAGCGGGAGGCTAAAAAATGGTTCCAAATAATGACCGGGCGGAGACGTGGCGTCTCACTATAGAAGATGTCAGTAGATGGGACTTGTTAAATATAATACTCCTTGCGGAGCTTGTTTTGCAAAGCCGGACACGTTCTCTATGTTCGAAGACTACTTTGAAATATTCGGAGGAGGAACCCGCCTTGCAATGCCGAAGAAAATCTGCACGCCGGACACATGATCATTGAAGCCTCGTTCAGGGGCTACTGAGGGAGTCCTGGATTAAGGGGTCCTCGAACGTGCGGGCTATGTGACATGGGCCGGACTGATGTGTCATGAAGATACAAGACAGAAGACTTCCTCCCGTGTTCGGATGGGACTCTCCTTTGCATGGAAGGCAAGCTTGGCGTTCGTATATGAAGATTCCTTCCTCTGTAAACCGACTCTGTACAACCCTAGGCCCCTGCGATGTCTATATAAACCGGAGGGTTTAGTCCATCTAGGGTTTAGCCATCACGATCTCATGGAAGATCAACTCTTGTAATCCTCATATTCACCAAGATCAATCAAGCAGGAAGTAGGGTATTACCTCCATCAAGAGGGCCCGAACCTGGGTAAACATTGTGTCCCCTGTCTCCTGTTACTATCGACCTTAGACGCACAGTTCTGGACCCCCTACCCGAGATCCGCCGGTTTTGACACCGATAATGCGTACTGCATTTGTCATTGTTTTCCCTTTTCGACCAACATAGATGCTGGATAGCCAATCTGTACTACTTTCCCCCTTCCTTTCATCTTTGAACCACATCCTAGATTCATGCTATACAACTTTCCTGTTTGATCCAACACCTAGATTCGAGTGCAGAAGCGGAAAAAGCACACATGGAGCTAGAGCAATGCATGTGGAATAAGTAAATTATACCTTAAGGTTCTCGGGGTGTGTCTCAGTGGGCGGCCGGAGGCCGATCTTCCCACACTATGTACAACAGCAAGGAAGAAGGGGCCAGAGGCCCTCCCGCGCTGCCGCTGGGTGAAAGAGAACAACTGCGCCGGTAGTGGATTCCCTCCCTCGCCGACGGCGACAACGTTAAGCCTCCTTCCCTTCCCGGCGGACGGATCCTGCCGGCTCTTTGACCAGTAGTGAGGGGAGAGGGAGAGGCCAACGAAGTCTTGTTTAGATCTGGAGAGGGTGAGAGAGTGTGAAGAGAGCAACTACAAGCGCTGAGGCTCCAGCGTGTATATAGTGGAGAGAGTGTGTGAAGAGAGCAAACCCTAGAAAACAAGCGCCGAGGATGCAGCGTGTATAGATGGAGTGGTTTTCTTTTTCTCTCCATAAAAATCATTTTAAATTGTGCATGAAAAGGAACTCTTTATTTAACATAGTGAAGAAAAATCCTAGGGGCAATGGTAGTATGTGAAGAAAATTTAACGCTCGAAGGATTCAACTCGCAATTAACGCTGCACGCCCCCCCCGGCCGTGCTTACTAACGTTCACGTGTGGTACACGACCCTCCGAAGTGAACAACAACTACACACGGTCAAAATATCGGAAAGGTGGGATGCACCATCCTCCAATTTTAAATATTTTGGGCACTTGTATTTGGCTTAAGTCAGTGTGCCACCATATGTACTAAGGGTTACAGCGGGTGCTAAGAAACTAGGGCGTATTGAGAGTAATTGCCATGCCATTTATTTGTGGGGTCACTTGCAAATGGTGAAACTCAGGAAAATCTTTTGCCTCCATTTTGATAAAACGAGAAATTGAATTTTAATTATTTAGTTTGTACACTTTGCTCTCTTCCAATAATTTTGGGCACTTGTATTCAACCTAAGTCAGTGTGGCACCTATCTCGTACTACTCCCTCCATCTAGGTGTAAGTCAAGTTAGAAGGTGTAGCGGGACCAAGGTGCATGCAGATTGGAGGAGAAGGAGAAACTTGACTGGTCCTTCCTCCAATCAAAGCCCTGATTTCTGTCTCTAAACGCAACAATTAATCACAACAACTAAGAGATGCCGTTTTAGCTACCATGCAGGGCCATGTATTAACTCGCATGCAAGCCGACTTTGATTCCTTGACTGATCAACGCACAATTGTGCTCCATGCATTGGGTTTCCGGGGGAGATAACAAGGTAGAGTAAGTAACAACGCTCGCTAGCAACGAGGCTAGGAGGGGATTTAGATGTGAAGTTAATTGTCGGTGTACAAAAGAAGGGGTGCACCTTTGTACCCCTTTACCTGTGCACGGACAGTCGGAGCCGCGCCCACGGCCGCACCAAGCAGAATAGGGGAGGTGAACCGAGGTAAAACCGAAGCCCAAGACAGCCAGAGCAACGCCAAGGCCGAGACCACAAAGAAGCAGAGAGGCGAAGCAGGTTCCCCCGGCAAGATCCTTGCCGGGGGCAGTCTCAGCGGCCCCGGCAAGACCCTTGCCGGGGCAGCTCGCCCACACCAGCGGAGTGAGCCACCCTCGAGCCCACGAGTTCCAACTCAACCAACCACGTTGGAACTAGGGCTCGGGAGACACCTCCATGGTGGCATGCAGATCTTTGTCAAAACCAAGGAATATTCAAGATCAGATGAGGATTAAAAGACAACGGTCCTCGGCAAGATCCTTTCTGAGGAGAGCCACATGACCCCCGGCAAGATCCTTGCCGGGGACGACAGCGCGCCACGGAAAGACCCTTGCCAGGCCACCCGGCAAGGCCCTCACCAAGGACGCCAGCAGGGCCATCTCTAGGCCTGCACCAACCAAGTCTCCACCGCCGTTCGCATGCAGCTGCCAGCCCAACCAGCTGGGCGGGCACCTGCGTGGCAACATGCAGCTTCCAAGCCAACTCAACACACGCCTGCGTGGCGGCATGCAGATCTTCCTGAAGACCCTACCACCACGCCACCTCAGCTACCTGCCTGCCTACATGGCGCCGCACGCATCGCTGGCCAGGGCGCGTGTTGAAGCGAGGAGGAGCGGCGACGGACGGGACGGGCCTCGCTCCCGTCCCCGATAAAGCTAGGGGACACCTCAGCGGCGCATTAAGTGCATCTTGTCCTGTAATACGAACGATAAGCTCGTAGCACTGTGTGCCTTTTCACCTCCTGTGTGCCACTGTGGCAGCCCCTTTCGACTATAAAAGGAGGCCCATGGCGTACTGAAGAAGGATTCGGCTCTTTGGAACCATGCAGCCACCATAGCTAGTTCGAGAGCTCAAGAACTCTCTGAAATACATCCACCAAAGCAGGACTAGGGTTTTACGCATCCTCACGGCCCGAACCTGGGTAAACGATCCTTGTGCTGATTACTAATCCTGCTCTTCTTGCAACCCTGCGCCCCGACAACCGTAGCAGGGATTCTTGTGATCCCATAGGTGTCGTTCCACACCGACATCTTTGGCGCGCCAGGTAGGGGGCGCAATTGTGAGAATCTGGTCTAGTAGTTAGCCTAGCGTTTCTTCATCGCCATGGCTCCCAAGAAGAAGACAGCTAAAAGGACAGCACCGCCTGCAAACGCGAAGGATGCCAGCGTGGCAATAGAAAAGTTAAGTCATTCAGAGCCTTGAGTTATTTCCTTTTATACATAAGGTTATCGTCCTCGGAGATCTTGCCTATGTATGAAAAACCTGCACGCAAAGGGGCCCTCCCGCAATTGGCAACGCCCTTGTTCTATTTCGAGTCCGCTCAACAGCTCAAGCGGCCGCGTCGAGAGTGGCAGGGTAGCCTTCCGCACTTGGCAACACTCTCGATTCTGACTCGAGTCAAGCTCGACAGTTCGGGCGGCCGCGCTAAGGGCGGTAAGGTGGTTCGCCCGACAGCAAGCACACCTGGCAGGCCAATGGGGATCCGTCCCCAAGACGCCGCCCTGGGTTTACGCGCCGGCAAGCCTACCCAGTTACGTAGGGCGGACATACAGAGAAAGGTCGAACAGGAAAATAACATGCATAATACCAAAGTACTGCAGAGTTATGTTACATCTAATTGTTGCTGCAGTTCTAACTAAAGATAGAAATTGTCTTGGCCATGAATCTGCAGCGACGATAAGAAACGGGGTGCCTAATACCGACGCTGGCCCTCCACCCTCAGAATTCCGCCGACACCGCTGATGATGGGCTTGATGCGCTCCCTGAGCGGCGTGAGGTTAGTATCCTCCGGCAAGCTCTCCAGCACGGCGTCGAAGTCGAGGTCGGGGTACCAGTATGCCACCTTGGTGAGAACCTTGGTCATGGCGCCCTGGCAAAGCCTCCGGGCCTCGTCGGCCAGTGAGGCCGCCCGGTTGGCGTGAAGCTGCTCCAGGGCCCCGAGAACACACTCGAAGAACAGGGTCAGCTTGGCGTACCTCACATTTGGCATCCCCATAGCGGCTAGCTGCGCGGTGATCCTGCCGGCGACGTCCTCGAGACAGCCGATCCAGCGGTTCACGCCCTCCGCGGAATCCTTGTGCTCGGCGGCCTCGTTCTTCCGCAGCTTCTTCTTGGTCTGCAGCTCCTTGGCGAGGGTCCCTTCCCGGGCCTTGGCCTCTGTGAGCATTCCCTCAAGGCCCTCCAGCTTCAGCTTGAGGTCCTTGATGGATTTGTTGGCCTCGGAGAGTTCCCCGGCCTTGCTGATGGCTGCGCCCCGCGCCTCCTTCAGGGCGCCGTTGAGCGTGTCCTTCTCCTGGGTCAGCTTCAGGGCCTGGTCTTTCAGCCCGTTCTGCTCCACCTCTAGCTCCTTCACCTTGCCGGCATGAACTTGAGCTTGGGCATCGAGCGCCTCCCTGTGCCTCTGCTCCAGCTCTTGGGTCTGCTGCCTGACAAGCTTGTCCACCTCCCTATCCTTGGCGTGGAGTTTGGCGTTGAGGTCCGCCTCGTGCTTGGTGAGGTCCTACTCCTGGGAGTTCAGCGCGGCCTGGTGCTGGGTCCGGGCGGCCTTTGCTGCCGCGGCCAAACCCTCCGCCGTCTCCTGGGCCTTCTCGATGTCGGCCAGCTTCATGGTGAGCTCCACGTCGCGCTTGGCCAGCTCGCCCTGGGCGGTCTTCAACTCCTCGTGAGCCTGGCGGAACTAGTCCTGCGTCTCGGCGACGCGCTTCTGGAGGTCCGCCTTCGCCTTCTCCACCACCGCCATCCTGGACTTCAGGAAGCTGGCACCCATGGCGTGGAGGAGCTGCTCTTCATGGGAGCCGTCACCACCAGCGCTCGGCTCATCAACAATCTCAAGCGCGGCGGCGGCGAGCACCTCGTCGTCAAACACCTCCCACTCGACGGGAGCCCTGGTGCTCGACGCGCCTGGGAGGTGGACGAAGAGATTGTCGCTCACCTTCAGGTACCTGCCAGAGCTAGAGGCAGCGGAGGAGGAAGGCTGGTCATCGACGACCTCCTCCTCGGCAGCAGCCTTGCCAGCCTCTCCGGCAGGCCCCTTGCCGGCCTCCTCGGTGGTAGCCTTGCCGGCCTCCCCGGTATGCCCTGTGGCGGCGTCCTCCACGGCGCCACTGGCGGCCTCCTCGGCCGCAATCTTCTCGGCCGCCGCTGCGGTGTCCTTGGCCACGTCCTCGATGACGGTTCCCAGGTCCTCCCGGTCCGCCGAGAGAGGATCTGGATATCAAGAAGAGGGTGGGGTAGAGCCAAGATCAAAGATTCAAAAAGAAGAGAAAAAGCAGGGACGAAAGGCCAGAGACTTACCAGTCCCGGGCTGGGAAGCAGAAGTCCCCTCCCCACCAACATCTGGCGCTGAGGCGAAGCCACCAGCGCCCAAGTTCTCCTCCTCCTCCTCCTCCATGTGCGTGGGCTCGGTGCTTGGCGCCCTTGCCGGGACACCCCTTGGGGCGGTGTGGTTGATGGGGGCGGCGTGGTGGGAGTAGCCCTCTGTGGCTCCTCCCGCTGCTGCTCTCCTCCTGCATACGCGACAAGGTCAGTGCCAAAGTATCATACCCCTGACACATGTCGACGAGGAGTGAGCAGTGAACTTACGGTAGGGGCTACGCCGGGGGCTGTTGTCCGGGCTGCTCAACACCACCAGTGGAGCCCTTGAAGTACCAGCCGGGGGCTGGCCGCCCGCCGAGGTCTTGGCCCTCTTCACCCTCTGGGCCAGCATCTCCACGTCCTTGCAAAGATGAAAACGAGTCAAGACAAATGATACAGATTGAGGAGACAGAGATGACGGGAAAGAGCCAGATACTTACTCGTCGTCCACCTCCTCCTCTGTTGTTTTCCTCTTCCTCCTTGGGCTGAGGGATCCAAAGTCGAAGGTGTCCCCCGCGTCGGTGTTCACTGGAGGAGGGGAGGAGGGCGGAGTCTGGGCGCGCTTGGGCGAAGAGGAGGCTGACGCTCTCTCTTCGCCGCCGCGGCCTTCACCACTTTCTTCGCCGCCGCGGCCCTCGTCTGACGCGCGGACTCCTCCAGAGACTTTGGCCGCCGTGCGGCCCTGACGGGCTGTATCGGCTCGCCAGAAGTGGCCCGACGCAGGACTCGCCCTCTCCCCGTGGCCGGAGGGTCAACAGCCCCGGCCTCCTGCTCCGACGACTTGTCGGCCGCATCCTCAACCAGAGGAGCCTTGGTGCCGGCGCTGCTGGCTTCCCCGGCGGCTGCCGCCCACCGGGCGAGCTCCTCCTCTTCCGCGGCCGTCGCAGCCTTGTCCTCCACACCACCAACGCTGCCGGCCTATTCGGCAAGCTGCGCCTCCCTCGCCCTGGCGGCAGTGTAATCCAACTCCGCCTGGGAGGTGTCCTGGACGAGCTGCCGCTCAGCGTCGGCGTTGACGTATCCCTCGTGCAGAGTCTCGAAGAACTGCTGCACCTGGATGTCCTCCGGCTCGACCTAGCTCGGGTCAGGGCCATGCGCGTTGCAGTCCGGCATCATGGCGATGATGTCGGTCTGGCGCGAATTATTGCACAGCGGGACCACTCCTGCCGGCAACTTGAACAAAGGCCCCTTGACGACCTTGCCGGCCTTTGCGGCGGCCCTCGCGACCTTGCCTGTCCGCTCGACCTCGCCGTTGGGGCCCACATCGAGCTGGAAGAGTCGCTGGTAGAAATGGGCATGCCCCATCATTGTGAAATTGTGGTCGAGGCCGGGGCGAAGCCGCATGATGGCGGGGTTCGTGAAGAGCCAGGCCGGCCTCCCCTTGTTGTGCAGTGGAGTGATCCGGCAGCGGATGAGGTCCGCCCTGATCATCTCAAGGGTGAGACCGGTCTCGGTGAGCCGAAGGATCCTGGTGGTGGCGATCGTGAGCTTCTCGTCGTCGGCGTCGACGTCGCTCCAATCGCTTCTGCGGACCGGCGGCGCCCAACGAACTTCGCAGAACGCCGGCGGGTCCTTTTCATCAATCCAGCACCACCGGCCCCGCCACTCTTCCCACCTCTCCTTCATGGCGCCATCCGGGTACGCTCCCTTGGATCTTGAG
Organism: Triticum aestivum; assembly: GCF_018294505.1. Taxonomy (NCBI): domain Eukaryota; kingdom Viridiplantae; phylum Streptophyta; class Magnoliopsida; order Poales; family Poaceae; genus Triticum; species Triticum aestivum. The sequence goes on along the minus strand of NC_057805.1, from coordinate 172,182,996 downwards.
ATCCAGGTGATGCAACCGGAGATGGCGCCCCCCGTTTGAATCCGAGGGAAGAAGTAGTGGCGGAAAAGCGCCGTTTTGGTGTGCACCCCGGCGAAACCTTCACAGAGGTGCGCGAAAAGGGCCATGCATGCCACCGCATTTGGGGTAAAATCCGAGAGGCGGAAGCCAAAGGTATGCATGATGTCACTGAAGAAATCGGAGAAGGGAGGACAAAGCCCGCAGGAGAAATAATCGACGAAGAAAGGGTATCGATTCGGGGCAGCCTCAGCGCAGTTGGCGGGGATTACGCGCATGGCTGGGTGCCCCATCTTCTCTCCCCCCATCTTCACCCCCCACAGGGGCCTGAAGGCTTCCTGAAGCTCGAACACATAAATTGTCGAGGGGAAGTAGGCGGACTGCGTCCGCTGCACCGACAGCGCACTCTCCAGCGGCTCCGTCGCTCCGGCATCCTTGGCCACTCCCTTGCCCTTGGTGGATTTCGGCACCATGGCGGCTGGGGGAAGATGGCAAGAGGCAGAGGATGGCGGGAACGCAATGGCGGCGAGCAAGAGCGAAGCTTAGGGAAGAAGAGGAAGACGAATGGAGGCTTCCGATATTGGGATTGCGCGGAGGGTAAAAGGAACAGTGCGCTCGCGGTTATCCCTTTTTATGGGGAAGGTGCGGGTCGCGCTGCCCATTTACTGCGATGTGACGCATGCGTGTGGGAATTGCCCCATGCATGCCGCCCCCGTCACGCGCACCCCTCCACGTCGCGCATTCAACGCGGGTCGTCGGGAAGCGTAGCGCGCGAAAAGTTTTACCACTGTAAAAACCGCCCCTCCTGCCCGCGCACCGTTTTGGGTCTCGCCCAACAACGTGTCACGCTTATGTGTGGGCCAGGCCCGGGGGCTCCTGTCGGTGTACAAAAGAAGGGGCGCACCTTTGTACCCCTTTACCTGTGCACGGACAGTGGGAGCCGTGCCCACGGCCGCACCAAGTAGAACAGAGGAGGTGAACCGAGGTAAAACCGAAGCCCAAGACAACCAGAGCAACGCCAAGGCCGAGACCGCAAAGAAGCAGAGAGGCCAAGCAGGTTCCCCCGGCAAGATCCTTGCCGGTGGCAGCCACAACGGCCCTGGCAAGACCCTTGCCGGGGCAGCTCGGCCACACCAGTGGAGTGAGCCACCCTCGAGCCCACGGGTTCCAACTCAACCAACCATGTTGGAACTAGGGCTCGGGAGGCACCTCCATGGTGGCATGCAGATCTTTGTCAAGACCAAGGAATATTCAAGATCAGATGAGGATTAAAAGACAACGGTCCTCGGTAAGATCCTTGCCGAGGAGAGCCACAAGACCCCCGACAAGATCCTTGCCGGGGACGACAGCGCGCCACGACAAGACCCTTGCCGGGCCACCCGGCAAGGCCCTCACCGAGGACGCCAGCAGGGCCACCTCCAGGCCCGCACCAACCAAGTCTCCACCGCCGTTCGCATGCAGCTGCCAGCCCAACCAGCTGGGCGGGCACCTGCATGGCAACATGCAGCTTCCAAGCCAACTAAACACACGCCTGTGTGGCGGCATGCAGATCTTCGTGAAGACCCTACCACCGCGCCACCTCAGCTGCCTGCCTGCATACATGGCACCGCACGCATCGCTGGCCAGGGCGCGTGTCCAAGCGAGGAGGAGCGGCGACGGACGGGACGGGCCTCACTCCCGTCCCCGATAAAGCTAGGGGACACCTCAGCGGCGCATTAAATGGGTCTTCTCGTGTAATACGAACGATAAAGTCGTAGCACTGTGTGCCTTTCCACCTCCTGTGTGCCATTGTGGTAGCCCCTTTCGACTATAAAAGGAGGCCCATGGCGTACTGAAGAAGGATTCGGCTCTTTGGAAGCACGCACCCACCGTAGCTAGTTCGAGAGCTCAAGAAATCTCTGAAATACATCCACCAAAGCAAGACTAGGGTATTACGCATCCTCGCGGCCCGAACCTGGGTAAACGATCCTTGTGCTGATTACTAATCCTGCTCTTTTCGCAACCCTACGCCCCGACAACTGTAGTAGGGATTCTGGTGATCCCATAGGTGTCGTTCCACACCGACATTAATGGACGATGCCTAAACATTTTGGGAATGTCTGATTTTCGTAAGATGACTTAACACCTAGACGGAGGGAGTACTACTCCTCAGTCCAGGTTTGATGGAATATTCGTCACCTCTTCTCTTCTTGTACGTACTCCATTTATCTCACTTCCTATGGCTTCCCACTCGCATGATATTCCTATTCTATGAACCTGTGTGTGTGTGTGTCTGTGTGTGTTTTAATAGCATGTGTGTGTTAGAGAGAGCAACACATCGACCTACTGCTACAGAGAGATGGTGTGTAGTGTACGATTTAGCCACAAGATTCGGTGCATCCTCTTGTTTCCGAGCGTCCGGTCGAGACAGCTGCCACGCCTGCTCCTGACCAGCCTGGACCACCCAAAGCCCCTCCATCGCCTGCGCGTGCTTCCAGCCCGAAACGGTCAGCGCCGCTTCAGAGAATCGGTGCCGCATTCATGCCCGGGCAGAGCGGACAATACCTCTCACTAGCGCCTGCGCTGTAGCGAGAAGCGGACTCAAGAGTGATGGTTGCTTCGTCCATCCAACTTACTGTTGGGTCTATGTGATTTGATAGATGATTGGTCATTATTACTGAGGTGGTATGACTGCTGGATGTCCCAGGTTTTGGCGAAAGGAGGTAGATTACAGTTTTCTCCATTCTTATAGCGAGGAGTGCGAAAGCAGTGAAAACACGCAAGATCAGTGATTACATGGCCCACCTCACACTATCACCATATTTTCTGGCCACCGTGCGACACCTAACTCTTTACATAGTACTAGTATAGTATGTGCTGTAATTTCTCAACAAGATAAATCTGTACAATGCTATGAAGCTTCCAGCTTCTGTTTCATGTATCTTGCGTCCAAGGTTGCCCCGTTGCAACATTTCATCAAATACAAAGGAGACTAACATGCTGCTATTGAATCTTGATGATTGACACATCATAACCAATATGTACTCCCTCCGTTACAAAATAAGTGTCTCAACTTTATGCAAACTTTAGTACAAAGTTGTACTACTACTAAAGTTGACACTTATTTTGGAACAGAGACAACTAACAAAACGATCCATGCAGTCCCTAGCCCTTGAACCCTATACCCTAACCAGGCTTTAATTTGCTAGTGATGTTGAACCTTCCGAAGAAATGAAGTTTGCAACCCTTTGACCATCAGATCATTTTGTGCAGTTTCACTAAAATCGAGATGAGCATCCCTGTGGCAAAGAAATTGAAGAAGCGTGATTAGAATAAGATTACTGGACTAGTTGATGAGACATAAACTCATCACAAATATAGTAGAAGCCAGTAGAGGTATGTGCGGGGCAAAGAAGTAGAGAAATATCCACATGGAGCGATGTGGGCAGCTGGGGCAGTGGTGCAAGCCGGCTGCAAAGGAAGTTGTAACCGAGGGATGTCGGGACGTAGCTCAACCTAGAGGAGGGTGGCGGGAGGCGGAAACTGCCCACGTTGCGGCTGTGAGCAAGCGATGAAGGCAACCACACCGGCTTTGTGACAGAGATCAGCGGGGACCCCTGATTAGGACGTGCCGACAGTGGGTTTTCGCCGTCGGCGACGGCGACCGCATCTACACAAAGCATCCACCCCTTCCCCCGGAGGACGTGATCCGCCCGGATGTTAGAGATGTGGCCACGGTCAGTTTGTGTGAGAGAGCATGAAGTGAGCAACCCCTGCAAGCAAAAGTGTAGCCTCGTCCTAGCTAAGTATAGTGGAGCAATTTCTTTTTCTCTCCATATGAACCTATTTATATTGTGTACGTGCCACTGAAGAAAAAAAACTTTATTTATAAATGACGCGACACCGTTCATGCGTCGTTCCCGACCCTTCATTATTTATAAGTGAGTAACTATTACTAGATGCGTCAAATTATCACGTAGGCTGCATCATTGTACATAAATGAGCTCCATCGTGTCACGTGTGTGGTTGGGGAAGACGCAAAAGACGCAATGAGTGCTACTAGTACTACGTGCGTGGGTGCATGCACCTCTTCTCTTCGAGCATGGTTATTAAAAGTATAGCCCACTACTCTACCATGAGGTTATTATATGGGCAAAGAGTATAGGCAGTAATAATGACTAATAAGCCGTCAAATCAGGAGGCCCACCTTTCTCTATGTTTGACTGAGGAAGCATCCATCATTTCACTCCTCGTTGAATATCCATCCGCTGCTACCACCGCAAATAAACAAAAATCCGCTTCTACCTCTGCATCATGGTTTAAGACTAAGCAGCTCCGAATTATTCCCGCTACCCACCACTCTGAATCGTGCCATCTATGATAGTACTCCCATCGCAACAATGACGTCCACTGGGTCTAGCATGTCCTGTAATAAGAGACTATCACGCAAAACATACATCTTGTTGCCTTCTTCCTCATACAGTACGTACCACTGGTACGTACTACTAGTACTACTACTACTCGTTCTCCTATAAACCTTGCGCTTGACATCTCAAAAATATTAACCTTGCGCTTGGCTCTTCGCCTCTTCGGGAAGTCCAGCAATAATGGTACTACAGTATATCGTTCTGGCTATCTGAGACCGAATGAATTGCTGCATGTCCACCATGTGGGCGAGGGTCGAGCGAGACTGCGTACTAGTACGTCTGTTTCAATATGGACAACATACGGAGTAAAATGAGTGAATCTACACTCTAAAATATGTCTATATACATCAGCGTTTGGAGTATGTACTAGTAGTTCATATTGAAATCTACTAGTCAAAGACATATATTTCAAACAATATGATAATCTCTCTAACCAAGGTAGGGACAAGGAGTGACGGAGGGAGTAGTAAAATTTTCTCCTCGTCCTGCGAGCCACCGCGCGCGTGGGCGAGGGAGCGGGCATAGGCGTAGTAAGCAAGCTTCTCCTTGTCCTTCGACTCTGCGAGCCACCGCACCTGTGGGAGGGGGAGACGGCGTACTAAGCAAGCTTCTCCTCGTTCTGCGAGTTGACATGACACATCAAAAGTAATACATACAAAGCATCTCCAGTGTATAGAGCCTTGCCTCTAAGGTAGGCCCCACATGGGTTGCCTCCTTTTTAATATAAAGTGTCAAGTCACAATTTTTTTGTTCACCCGTGGTACACGATCCTCCATCAAGTGGACAACCATTACACATGTCAAATTACCATGTGGGCTGCCTTTTCGTACAAAAATAAGCTCCACCGTGTACCCATGCGGGTGTGGTTGGGAAAGAGACGGGGGTACATGCACCGTGCGTGCACCTCTTCTCTTCGTGCATGTCCCCCACCTATGTGGGTGTGTGTGAGAGAGATACAAACCTAGATAGATGGCGTGTGCGTTCGTGAGTGTTTTTAGTTGGGGGTGATTTCGTGAATGTATTTGTGGGAATATGTGTCGATGAAATCTCAAACAAAATTTTGACACATGCAATGTGTGTGAAATAGAGGCATGTCTATATCATATATAGAGGGGGCGATCCACGAGAAGAGAGGGAGGGGTCATAGATATCGATAGAGTCGAAGAGAGGATCAAGTGGGTGGGTGCGACATCGATGAAGAGAGCCATCGAAATTTTGTGTGTCCAAGTCAAAGATATAGGGCGACTTACCTACTGGAACATCAGAGGGCACAGGGCAAGTTTGTGTGTGGTAGGGAGACATGACTAGAGCGCTCGATGTATCGGTGTGTGTGGGGGAGAGGGGGAGGCAGAGACCTAACTAGAGAGGTAGATTGACTCGTATATGTGTTGAGAAGGAGAGACCCAGCTATGTCTTGAGGGAGATCGGTCGACATCCATACATAAGTGAAGGACGGGAAATAGGTTGGGACAGAGAGAGAGAGAGAGAGAGAGAGGAGAGAGAGAGAGGGAGGGGTAGAGTGTTGGATGGGTGGTGGAGTTGCTTCTCGAAGATGGTGGGAGAGGCCAACTAGACAAACTGAGGGTTGAACTGCAATATTATCAACAAGAGTGGGATGTGTTTATGTGTGTGCGTGTGCGTGATAGATGTGTCGGGAGGCACGCATGGATGATGAAGGGGGACCATGTGTTTGGTAAACAGATCTAACAAGATCGGTAGATCAATTGTTGTGTGTCGGAGGAAGGGAGAGACATAACTAATGAGGTAGATCGATCGGCGCGTCAGGAAAACGAGTTATAACGACCTAGCTAGCTATATGTATAGCAGGAGATCGGTCGGTGTACATCCATTTGTTAGAGGCAAATAAGGCCTAGCGAGATGGATAGACAGAGAGAATGGAGCTAGCAGGTGGTGCGAGAGGCCTACTAGCTAGATACGGGGAGGAGTGTGCGATTGTGAGATCGATGAAAAGAGGGGCGATAGTTTACACGTGTGCGGGACCGTATGAGAGACACGCGGCATGGACACAGAAAGGAGGAGATGGAAGGTGCGCGTGTATGCGGTAGGCACACATGGCTGGAGAGGTTTATTGATTGGTGTGTGTTGGAAAGGAGTTGTGGAGACCGTGGGAGAACGACCTAACAAAAAAATGAATGTGAGCGATGGATAGAATGCTAAGGGAGGGGGAGGGCAAGGAGGCTGTGTGCATGCACGAGAAAAAGTTAGTGCTAGCTAAAAAGGATAGAGGATTGTGTGGGTGTAAGAGACTAACAAAGATCATAATTCGATATGAAAGTGGATTCATATATTTGAATAGGAGATCATAGTGTTATAAACATATGCATGCATGAATATAGCGGTGATATGCATGGTGTGTTTTTGGACATGTTGTACCATAATGTGATAATGCGTGGCATTTGCAACTCACAACTACATATTGAACAATCTAAACCATACTATACATCGAAAAATCTCACATTTTTTTTGAATTTCTGATAATGTGTGGCGTTTGTAGCTCACAACTAAATACCGAACAATCTAAACCATACTATATATCGAACAATCTCACATTTTATTTGAATTTGTGATAATGTGTGGCGTTTGTAACTCACATCTAAATACTTGTAGGCGTAGGGGGTGGGGCACCATACATCATTTGATAAACACATTATAGATATACGACATGGTTTAGATTATGAAGATCTAGCTAGAGCTTGAAATGTGCTATGATTTGAAATCAACATAAAGTGGATTCAATAAATCGAGTTCTAGTTTATACAGTACACATAGTTCATATCTAATTCAACAGTAATCATGTGGTGTGCTGTGAAGATAATATACAAACAATGGTTTAACTTGACAATAATGATGATTGTAGATCTTATTAAAATAGAGAAATGAATTCAAATGGTTTAACTTGACAGCAATCATGACTGTAGATCTTATTCAAATAGATAAACGAATTCAAATTTAGTTCATATTGAAGCGGTAGTATACATGTTTGGAATGCACTAAAACGTTCATTTGAGTAGCAGGCTGCATGCAATATACATGTGGCGAAATATTTTAATTGACCATAACATAAATTCAAAGTTTTGAATGGCATTTGTAGTGATTTGGTACAGTAAACAAGACTAGACTCTCTTGTGTGGTGCGAATTGATTTCTTTTTGATTTTTCATCGAGGGAAGTGCGAATTGATTTGGTACAGTACACTTTAGGCTTGTCCGGAAAGTTCAACCCGCGCCTTGTTACCCCGAAATATTTAAGATATATCTTTGTCTCATTGTGCTCCAAAAACTCCCTCCATCTCAACCCGCGCCTTGCTATCCCAAAATTAGAATGGACGCGAAAACTCCCACCTCCTATGAGATCCCGACACGCGAAATGCCCATGATACCCCTGAACCGAAAGAACCGCCTAGCTCAAATCTGTGGGGGTACTTTCGTAACTTACCCCAAATTTCGGACAAGCGCTTCCCTAAGCCTTGGTTACCCCCTCCCATCCCATTCACCCACCCATTCATACACCGAGGCTGTGAAAACCCGCAAAGCCCCACACCCTCCTCTGTCCCGGAAGAGCAGCATCATCACCTGCGCCACCGGAAGAGCAGCATCATCAGCGATTCCTCGGATGAAGCTCAGGCCTAATCGGCGCCACAAAAGAGGTTCTACACTAATCGCCACATTTTCTTCTTGATTCGATCTCATGGTGCTACCGGCGCTCGGTCCCGAGCCGGCATGGCGCGGCTCCATCCACAGCGGCGTCGCCAGCCACTTCCTCCATGGCGTCGCTCCCTAGCTCAGCGATGACGTCCACATCAGTAGGAGCTGCTACTACTTTGGCTCTCGCTCGCGCTGCTGCTTTGCTCTTGCTCTCGGCCCCCTGCATGGTCTTCTCTTGCTCTTGCTCTGGCTCGCGCTACTGCTCTCGCTTGCGCTGCTGCTCTCGCTCTTGCTCTTGCTTGAAGTGCTGCTCTACTCTTGCGCGTGTTGCTGCTTCATGAGCAGCAGATCCTACTCTCCCTCGAGCCCCTACTGCTACTACCCGAGATGCTGCTACATGACCAGCTGCCCGGCTCTCACATGCGCTGCTGCTACTACTGCTTTTCTGCTACTAGTGCGTTCAGTTTCGACAGTTAAATTCAGTTTCAACAGCAAAGTTCAGTTTCGACAGTTAAATTCAGTTTCGACAGTTAAATTCAGTTTTGACAGTTAAGTTCAGAGATGAGCGGCTGATGTATTTTACATCTAGCACTTTGTGGTTATGTATTTTACGTCATCTATTGGTGATGCTATTAGAATTCCACTCAGGTTAACGTTGTATCTCTTGTCCTACTTCAGCCTCGCCGTCGTACAACTCACCGGAACTGCTCCAACGACGAAACCCTCCATCACAGCGGAGCAGTACCCCGGGCTCCATCTCCAGATGCCTAAGATCTTCTTCCCCTCCTCCGACAGCCAGATCAGCCGGAGCATCCTCACCGACCAACCCAATAACACTGAGATCGACATGGCTTCGCCAAGGAGATTGTACACTTGTTGCATCTCTTTTTTACTCTACATGTTTTATATATTGTCCACTGAGCACACATAGTAACGTGAAGTACGATTAGTTTCTCCTACTATATGAGAACCAGTGAGGTACCAGGCAACTTAGCTATCCGTGATGGACTCTCTTGAACGCCATCATTATATATCTTTGCGTGTTTGAGCTGTGCATTTGTAGATGGGCCTGGGAGTTGAGCTAGTAGGGTAGTGGCCTGGGTCCAAAGTAGTAGAAGTAGCACAAAAACATTTTTTAAGTGTAGGATTTTCCCTGCTCAAGCCTGCCTACTAGAATCGCCAGTGCTTGAAAGGAAAAGTGAAGGAAAAATATAGGAATTGGAAAGTTTCCTATGGTACTACTATTCATGCATTTGGTTCAAAGGAATGGAGCAAAGGAAAATTGTAGGATTTGTTCCTTTACTGTCTCCTTGAAAGAAAAACCGTAGGAATTATAATATCCACTTGTCCTCCTTTTCAAATTCCTATTAATGAAGGACAAGACTAAGAGATAGTAGCATAATAGCATTATAACCGTACATTTTCTTGTGGTTTGACTTAATCTCACCATGCTTCTTTGCATCCTGTGATCTTCCTATTCTTGTGAACCAAACACCCAGATTGGCAGAAATCCTGTGTTTTTAAATTCTCTGTTTTGCACGTGCATCCCTATCCTATTCATGTGTATTTTCTATCCCTCCGTTGTTAGAATCCTCCAATTCAAACGAGCCCTTACAGAATTACTTCTCTTATAGATAGTTGGGAAAGAAAAGATTGTGTGGTTTTTCCCGATCCTACTACGCCATCGTCCACCCCAGCTCAGCTGCTCCAACGACATAAGGGTCCACCACAGCAGGGATCCGGCCTCCAGACTGTCTTTCGCCGCCTTAGATCTTCTTCCCCGCCGCCGGCAGCCACGTTGCATTACCATCATCAACCAAGCAGATGACCTCGAGGAATACAAGGGTCCGCAAGAGAGGCCGCACTCTTTCGGTTCTGCTTACGTCATGCATCGCTTAATATTACATCCTACTTTATCGTCCTGTTCACCAATTAGACTCCGAGTCAGCTCCAAACTAATGCTCAAACTTGAGTTTTTAAATGGTTGTGGGGTACATATCGGGGCCGCAATCAATAGTATCTATCTACTATCTGGTTAATCTCTGGTGTCTACTATGAGTTTCATGTTGGGTGGGAAACAAACAGTAAAGAAGCCATTATTTGTATTTTTTAACGAAAGCCATTATCTGCCTGCTATCATTGGTTTTGGGTCTATTCACAGGTTGCTACCATCACTCTGGATTTCTGCATGCCCTCCTTACATAATCTCACTATGATTTATTCCTATGCAAGTCAGTTATTGTACAAAATGGAACTGGACATGTAGAGCAAAAGAGACGAGCCTTGCATGGCAAAAAAAATATCATGCAAACGTCACTCCATGGTGGGCGCAAAGGCAGCCCCTCCACCCATTTCGGATAGTAATCAAGAGGAAGATAATTGTTATGAGGGGGATTCAGAAGGAGAAGACCACTCCTATGTACCCCCTGAGGTCTTCGCTCTAACTTGCCATGCTGGTGTTGGTAATATAATGCATATGGTGCCTTGCATTGCTTACTTTATACAGCAAATATGTCATCTGCTTAGTTTAGACATGCTTTGCGTGAGTGCCATCTGTTTAGTTTCTTTATCGTATATGTGAATTATGCAACACCATCTTGTTTAGCGAGGAATCATATATGTGAATTTTGCAATGCCATCTTGCTTAGCCAGTCATCTTACATGTGAATTATATCATGCCATCCTTTTTTTCCATTACGTATTACATTTGTCAACAATGTTAGTACATTCAACTACTCTTCGTGTGGATCAGCCATTTGACACGGTGATGGAAAATTCTGGAGTGAAAACAATGTCTTCAGAGCAGACTATGCTATCTGACAAAGCGCATATCTCACTTAATACAGATAGCTCCTCAGAGGAGGATTCAGAGACAGATGACCAGTCCTATTTCCCCCCAAGGTGTATGCTCTAACCTGGCAGGGTTATGTTGCTCATATTGTGCATATGGTGTCTTGCATTTCTATGTCATTTGCTTAGTTTAGACATTCTTTGTGTGAATGCCACCTGTTTAGTGTCCAATTACCATATATTTGAATTATGCAATGCCATCTTGTTGCAAGACATTATATATGTGAATTATGCAATGCCATGCTATTGAGCCAATCATCATGTATCTGAATTATATCATTCTATCCTTTTTTTGTATTATGTGCTCCATTTGTCAACAACGTTTGTATATTCAACTACTCTTCCTGTGCATCAGCCATTTGATGCGGCGATGGAAGTATCTGGAGTGAAAACAAGGTATTCAGAGCAGACAATGCTACCTGCTAAAGCAGACATCTTGCTGGTTATAGATAGCTCCCTAGAGGAGGATTCAGTGACAGATGACCAGTCCTATTTCCCCCCTGAGGTCTATGCTCAAACTTGGCAGGGTTATATTACTCATGTTATGCATGTTGTCTTGCATTGCTTAGTTTTTACGTCATATATGCGATTCCCATCTGCTTACTTGCTTAGTATATAAATCATATATTTGAATTATATCATGCTATCATGTTTCCATAGGCGACATGTATGTGAATTATGGCATGCTAACCTATTTAATAAATACATTACATACTTATAGCATGTCATCCTGTTTACATAGTCATCATATTTTCAACTATGTCTTTCAATCCTTTTTAGTTAGTCATCATATATGTGAAATTGTGTCATGCTATCCTGTTTGGTTAGGCAACATAAATGTGAATTATTTCATGCCCTCTTTTATTCCCCACTATCCATTGCACCTCTCTACCATACAATGTCTGTACATTCAATTACTTTTCTTGTTTATCAACCATTTCAATTGGAGAGGGTGATGGCAGTATCTAAGGGAGTAACAACACGGTCTTCAGAAAAGATAGTGCTACCAGTCGATGCAGATAGAACCATGGTTGTACTTGCCCAAGAACCAGCCCCACCACACATAACCCAGACTCTCGCAGATTGTACCCCTACCCAGTTGGACAGAGAACCAACTGCACCTCTTCTAACCCCAACCCCAGCAGATAGTAACCCAGTTCTAGTTGACACAGCACTGTCTCCACCACAGAGCACCCAAACACGTGTAGTTAGTAAGGGAACTGTAGTGCCCAAAGCATGGGGACCACCACTCTGAATCCCAACTCAGTGCTTAAAGAAGAAGAAAAATTGTTCTCAGGTCAGGTTCTGTAGCTATGGTTCATACTCCTTTGCTCTTGCATCACTGTATTTACTCATACCAACTATTTTCAAATTTGAAGGATGTAAGTGAAATTCCAGTGGCGCAACATGTATGTTTTAAACCTATTTCTTTAACTGGTTTGCTATTGTAACTTGCTCTATGTTGATTTCAGTTTCAATTGAATAAAGATTTATGTTCTCGTGTCATGCACATTACAAGTGTTGTTATTGCTCTGTAGTTTCCCACACTTACATTCTGTCTATTCTGCTTTGTCTTTAACATATATTATTTTAACTGTGTCTCTATCTTGATTTGGCAACAAAAGAATGCTATAGACCATACAGTGACCATGGTACATAGATATATGTTTGTTTCATGCTGTTATCTTGTCCACTTTACTATTGAACTGATTTACCAAAATGAGTTTCACATACAACATGGTAAACCTGTAATGTGTCTGCTTGTTTCTCATTTAGAATGCGGACAAAATATTGGAGAAGAGTACCCCATTATGCAATGGTAAAGGAAGTAATGCAGATAAGGTTCAAGATAGTGAGACATCCCTGTTGGTCTCCAAGAAAGCTGATAGTGAGACAACCCAAAAGTCATGTCTTGATGTAGTGTTCGAGTTACTAGCCACCACTGCTGGCACAAGCTCTTTGAACTCGCTGCCTGAATCAGTTCATCTTCTTGAGTCTCAACTTCAAGTTGAAAGACATCGATCAGATGTGCTGCGACAAGAAGCCGAACGACCGAGGAAGTCCCTGTAGAATTCAGATGCATACTTTCTGGTGTTACAGCAAGCGTCGGAGGATTTATGCGCCAAACAAGAGAAAGTTAATAAGCTTGCTAACCATCTTGCCACCATTATGGGTACCCAGGATATTGTTTCTTTAGCTCTTCTGAAGTGGTTTCAGTTCTGGATTGTTTTGCTGCGGCATTTATTTGCATTGGTCGCCAACTTTGACAACCAGTGTATGTGATATGCTGCTTTGTTCCCTATATTTGCACTGGTGGCGAACTTTGATGCCCAGTGGATGTAATATGTGTATTAGCCGTGATAACCTAGCGTAAGTTGCTTCCTTATTTATTTCCTTGTTGTCTTGTTTATTTGTTTTCTTGTAGTCAGTGCAGTTCTTTTTCCGCGGTTTGCTAGTGGCCGCAATAACCTATTTTTTAAAACTAGGCCATAATAACCATGGGCTACATATTTACTGTAGTGACCATGGGCCTCCTACGGGTCGTAGAAACACTGGGCCTTCTACAGGCCATAGAAACAATGGGCCTTCTACGGGCAGTAGAAACAATGGGCCTTCTACGGGCCGTAGCATCAATGGGCCTTCTACGGGCCGTATGATCGATTGGCCAAACATGGGCCAATAACAGACCACATCATAGGCCATAAACAGGCTAGAGTTGGAATCGTTCGTTCATGGGCTGACCATAACGAGCCATCATTAATCAGCCATATTTGATGATGCTATGAAAACGGCCAAATGTATTAACGGGCCACAAACTGGCCGACTGGAACCACAGGCTGATTTTGGCCCACAAGCAGAAAAGGCCAGTAACGGGCCATAAGTAACCGAATGCTGGAAATGAGCCCAAGAATAAATGGGCCCTGAGAAGGCCGAAAGATAACATGGGTTGGAAACGACCCAATGGAATAATGGGCCGTTAATGTGTATAAAGCGATACACTGTTCATTATGGGCCAGTTTCCCCACGGGCCGTTAATGGGCCAAGAGTTACAAAGGGCCTCATATGGTCCGAAAGACGTCATGGGCCATACATGGGCCAGAAGTTACAACAGGTTGGAATTATATTGGACAGTCCAGATTATGCTACTGGGCTTAATCCGGATAGGCCGTAACGAGCCATGAGTTAGCGGGCCGTAAATGGGCTATATACGAACAAGCTGTTAACAAGCTTTCCGTGGGCCGGCCCGCTACCTTTTGACAAACTCAAATGGGCCAGCCTTTTCACCGGAATGGGCCTCTGTTGGGCCGTGCCACGTGTCGACGTATCATAGGCGCCTCCTGTCCAATGAGTGGAGGACACACTGGTATGCTTCGGTGCTATGCAAACGGGTTTTAACCCCTTTCTGCGACGACATTTGGAACCATCGCCAAGTGAGTGTGGGCGATAGGGGGTCCTTCCCACACGACCCAAAAACCGTCAGGATATGGAGCAATGATCCAGAGGCCTTCCAAAATGTAATCGTGTGCGATGCATCACACACTAAATTCTTTCGCATGTGTGGGATCGGTGATTAAACATTTCTAATGATGCAGTGAAACCAAATGGTGTGTCTTAATCAACCGTTTGGGAAAAAGTATGTAAGTCACACGTGCCAATATATGAACTATGTGAGATTTGTGCCCCATCGCACACGAGTTTTCTATGTCACCCATCTGCCATGCAAGACTCCATCGCACACGTTTCCCAACAATTACCGTCTGTGATAATGTTCTATCAAAAATGGTTCAGGAGCCCCTTCACACACATACAAGTGCTGCACACCGTTTGTGATTTGTTGTGATCATCGATGGTTGCAGCAAGAGTGACTTGTACTTTTCCTTTGGGATCCCACACGTTTCCTGAAAACATTACGACTGGGATTGTATTTTACATTGGGCACGGTTTACTCCGAGTTCTCATGTGTGATAACGCGATATCACAAACGGTTCCGGAGACCCTACACACATGTAGTAGCGCTAGAAATCGTTTGCGATCTGCTATGTATCACCGACGGTTCCGCTACGATTGACGTATGCTTTCCGATGTGGATTGCACACACTCATTTAGTTGAACCGTGTGCGGAGCAATTGCCAGGTTAAAACAAAAATATCCCATTTTGAATCGGCATGCAAAAAGAAAATTCGCCACAATATTCAATTGAACAAATAAACAAAAATATCCCATTTTGAATTAGCACGCAAAAAGAAAATTCGCCACAATATTCAATTGAACAAATAAACAAAAAATCCCATTTTTAATCGACACGCAAAAAGCAAATTCGCCACAATATTCAATTGAACAAATAGTGTCCAGAGGAAGAACATTCATCAGATTCCGCAATAATTGCAATTGAACATATGGTAGCTAAATTCCAATGATTTGTCCACACATATATGCATTACATAATTAATCATAGTGTACTAAATACGAAGACCTCATCAGATGGAAAACAATGGATCCATGCATATATGTTTAGCGGCTAACTCTTACTCAATGTTTCAGGAGAACGCATGCTGAAATCTTCATTATCACTAGTGGGATTGATGTAGTGATTCAGGAAGAAGTCGCTGATAAATCTCCGAACCATCAGCAATTCACCAGCTGGGAGCGGTTCAGGGGTATTCGGTTCTAAGATGAGCTGCAATAATTTTAAGACCAGAATGTGCCATATGAGTGGAGTAGAAGATATTAATGAAGATAGACTTACTGGTACTAATTCGCGAGGATCATCACAACTATCAACAGATTTGCAGATGGAGATCATGTGTCTGCAAACATAGTATCCACAAAGGTTGCACTACAAAAAAAGACATATCCGTGACATTTTGGGCCGATGATTTTTTTCTGTCATGCTTATGACACTTCTATGGCGATAATTGTGACAAATCCCCGGTATCATCATAGATGTGGTGGGCTCCTACTTCTATGACAAAAAATCATGACAGAAAATGGGCTTTTCACCCTGGGCGGGCCGGAGAGGCAGCTGCATGACATTCTTTGGGCCGTCCATGATGGAAAAAAATGTGGTAGAGGCAAGGGCGAGGAAAATATCGGGGAGTTCCCGGTTACAGTGGGTGGTCGGGGGCCGAGCGACGCACATTTCTCTCATACACGTACGCGCGTGGGTGCGAGACATTGGGCTCTAACTGAACCTGAGCGAGGCGTTTGCCTACTGAACCCGAGCGATTGCACTGAAGGCTACGCGTTACTGAACCCGAGCGATTAATCGATCTGGCTGTTAACTGCACCCGATCGAGCGATTCCTTTGCTACTAGTGCTAACTGAAGCCAATCGAACCTGTTGCCTCCTTCCCTTGATGAACACTGAGTGTTGTTGGGGGGGGTTGGATGAACAGTTCCCGGTGGGGGGTTGGATGAACAGGACCCCGTGGCAGTAGAGGCCGTTGCCGCTGGATGAACAGAACCCCGATCGAGCGGGTTGGGGGTGGATGAACAGGACCCCGTGGAGGGCTGGATGAACAGGACGACCCCGTGGAGGGCTGGTTAAACAGTAGCCCATGGAGGGGTGGTTGAACAGGACCCCGTGGAGAGGGCTGACTGAACAGTAGCCGGTGGAGGAGCGGTGGAGGCTGGATGAACAGGAGCCCATGGATGAACAGTCGCAGGTGGAGGCTGGAGGAGGTCGACGGTGGATGAACAGTTGCCCATGGAGGCTGGAGGAGGTCGATGGTGGAGATGAACAGTAGCCCGTGGAGTCCTGTTTTGAGGTACGCCACAGCCCTCCCGATGAACAGGACCCTCGTTTCGACCGTAGCGCTCCAACACAAGTCCGTTTCCTCCATTTTGCGGTACGCCACACCCCTCTCGATGAACAGGATCCCATTTCGACAGTAGGCGGTCGAATACAAGGCCGTTTCCTCCGTTCTTCGGTACGCCAAGCCTCATTTCGATCAGCTGTTCCGTCCAAGCCGGTTGGCTCCCGATGAACACGACGACGTAGTTTCTCCGTTCCGACCCAGCCCGTTGGCTGCCGATGAACAAGACGCCATCGCTGCCTCTACATGTAAACGAGCCCAGGCCGTATGTACGCGCGAGTAGGTGTTCGCGACCCCGCCTGTATGTATGTACGTGGCTGTATTTACTTTCTTGCACCCTCGCTATATGTACATGTACATGCTACATGCGTGCCTCTACTATGACATGTGCCCTTCCTTACTCGGGCCACGGTTCATCGCTGCAGCCTACAGACAGACCGATCGACCAGTATGTATGTACATGTTCGCGACCAGAATGACAACGCTACATACGCTTCGACCAGGTGGGTCCCGACTGTCAGGCACTTCCTTGTGTGCGAAGATGTAGCTGGTGGGTCCCAACAGTCAGGGGGAGAAATTTTTTCACGAAATACGATGCCCCGTCTGGTGGGTCCCTGCTGTCAGCTGGAGGAATCATTATTTTCCGTGTAATAAGGAGGCACTTCCTTTCTGCGGCCGTGGACCCAGCTGTTAGCCTCTCCACGTGCAGTACGCTTCCGATGGAAGTCGTTCCTTGACCACATTCACCACGCTGCGCTGAGAGCACCAAGGCGGTGGACGACGGCGAGGCCTAGGAAGGGGACGATGCGGAGCCAGGGAAGACACGGCAGTGGATGCCCATCCGGAGAGGAGTACGAGGTTCACTAGTTCGGCTGCGGTGTGAGACTGCCGTCACCGCAGAATAACAGGGGGTGTGGGTGAGTAGAGGGATGGCCTGGCTAGCGGTGGGAGTAGTAGGGGGCGGTGAGGCCTCCGCAGCAGCACAACCGGCTACTGGAGGCAGGAGCAGGCGGTCTCGCCGGCACTGGTTTGGGCGGCTCGTGTAAGAAGATCAGACGTTGAAGAAGCACTACGACCGTTGGATGGACATCATATGGTCACTTGAGCTAGAATCGTTCATATTGACTAAGTTAACAAAGCTCTCCGTCCGCATCAACTTAGTAGGCCCACAAGTCAGCCTCCCACTATGGTGGGTCCCAGCTAGCAGGGGGAGTATTCATTTTTGTGTGCGTAATAAGGAGGCACTTCCTTGCGTGCGAAGATATAGCTGGTGGGTCCGAGCTGACACCGGGGGGAATGTTTTTTTCGTGAAACACAGAGGCCCTTCCGGTGGGTCCTAGCTGTCAGGTGGAGGAATCATTATTTTGCGCATAATAAGGAGCCATTTGCTTGTGTGCGGTCGTGCACCCAGCCGTTAGCCTCTACACGTATAGTCCACTTCCGATGGATGTCGTTTGTTGACCACGCCACGCCGCGGTGGAGAGTACGAGGGTTTACTAGTTTGGCTGCCGTCGCCGGAAAATAACAGGAGGTGTGGGTGACTAGAGGAATGGCATCGCCAGCGATGGAGTAGAGTAGGGCGGGGCGGCCAGTGCGGCAGCACAGCCGGCCGCGGGAGGCGGGAGCAGGCAGTCCCACAGGCGCTAGTTTGGGCGGCTGGAGCAAGAATCGCCGTTGGATTAACATCTAACGGTCATTGTTGCTAGAATCGTTTGTGGACTATGTTGACAATGCCTTTCGTACACGTCAACCTAGTAGACCCACAAGTCAGCCTCCAAATCTGTCCCAAACAGCATAGAACCCGAAATTTCTAGCCAAATTCAAATTAATTAAAAAATTAAACATACCTTAATTTAAATCCAATGAAATTTTACCTGCACAAAAACAATGAAATTTAAAATATCAAAATCCAAAAGAAAAAGTATTTTGGAACTAATTGCATGTTTGCTATATTTTTTCACTTTACAGCCCATTAATTATTACTCATAGGCCATTTCTTATTACTTATAGCCCATTTTCCGGGCAAGCCTGAATGCATCCCTACTCGTATTGAAAGATTTCTCGCCCAGGAGGGCGTAGAAAAGAAAGTAGGCCTACGTTGGTTATTCTGCAAAGAAAAGCTGGGCTAGCCATTTTCAGAAAGGAAAAAAGAAACTGGGCTGGTCATGTGGTAAATATGAAATAAAAGCCTAGGCTAGACGAGCCACAGCTCCCACACAATCCAGTTGATACCTGATAACCCACAAGTATAGGGGATCGCAACAGTTTTCGAGGGTAGAGTATTCAACCCAAATTTATTGATTCAACACAAGGGGAGCCAAAGAATATTCTCAAGTATTAGCAGTTGAGTTGTCAATTCAACCACACCTGGATAACTTAGTATCTGCAGCAAAGTATTTAGTAGCAAAGTAGTATGGAAGTAACGGCAACGGTAGCAAAAGTAATATTTTTGGGTTTTGTAGTGATTGTAACAGTAGCAACGGAAAAGTAAACAAGCAAAGAAAATATGTGAAAAGCTCGTAGGCATTGGATCGGTGATGGAAAATTATGCCGGATGTGGTTCATCATGTAACAATCATAACATAGGGTGACACAGAACTAGCTCCAATTCATCAATGTAATGTAGGCATGTATTCCGAATAGTCATACGTGCTTATGGAAAAGAACTTGCATGACATCTTTTGTCCTACCCTCCCGTGGCAGCGGGGTCCTAACGGAAACTAAGGGATATTAAGGCCTCCTTTTAATAGAGTACCGGACCAAAGCATTAACACATAGTGAATACATGAACTCCTCAAACTACGGTCATCACCGGGAGTGGTCCCGATTATTGTCACTTTAGGGTTGCCGGATCATAACACATAGTAGGTGACTATAGACTTGCAAGTTAGGATCAAGAACTCACATATATTCATGAAAAAATAATAGGTTCAGATCTGAAATCATGGCACTCAGGCCCTGGTGACAAGCATTAAGCATAGCAAAGTCATAGCAACATCAATCTCAGAACATAGTGGATACTAGGGATCAAACCCTAACAAAACTAACTCGATTACATGATAAATCTCATCCAACCCATCACCGTCCAGCAAGCCTACGATGGAATTACTCACGCACGGCGGTGAGCATCATGAAATTGGTGATGGAGGATGGTTGATGATGACGATGGCGACGGATTCCCCTCTCCGGAGCCCCGAACGGACTCCAGATCAGCCCTCCCGAGAGAGTCTAGGGCTTGGCGGCGGCTCTGTATCGTAAAACGCGATGAATCCTTCTCTCTGATTTTTTCTCCCCGAACACGAATATATGGAGTTGGAGTTGAGGTCGGTGGAGCATCAGGGGGCCCACGAGGCAGGGGGCGCGCCCAGGGGGCAGGGGCGCCCCTACCCTCGTGGACAGGTGGAGGCCCCCCTGATGTGGATTCTTCTTCTATTATTTTTAATATTTTCCAAAAATATGTTCCGTGGAGTTTCAGGTCATTTCGAGAACTTTTGTTTCTGCACATAAATAGCAGCATGGCAATTCTGCTGAAAGCAGCGTCAGTCCAGGTTAGTTCCATTCAAATCATGCAAGTTAGAGTCCAAAACAAGGGCAAAAGTGTTTGGAAAAGTAGATACGATGGAGACGTATCAACTCCCCCAAGCTTAAACCTTTGCTTGTCCTCAAGCAATTCAGTTGATAAACTGATAGTGATAAAGAAAAACTTTTACAAACTCTGTTTGCTCTTGTTGTTGTAAATATGTAAAGCCAGCATTCAAGTTTTCAGCAAAGATTAGAAGTAAACATATTCACAATAACATTTAGGTCTCATGTTTACTCATATCAATGGCATAATCAACTAGCGAGCAATAATAATAAATCTCGGATGACAATACTTTCTCAAAACAATCATTATATGATATACTAAGATGGTATCTCGCTAGCCCTTTCTGAGACCGCAAAACATAAATGCAGAGCACCTTTAAAGATCAAGGACTGACTAGACATTGTAATTCATGGTAAAAGAGATCCAGTCATAGTCATACCCAATATAAATTAACGGTAATGGATGAAAATGACAGTAGCGCTCTCCAGCTAGTGCTTTTTAATAAGAGGGTGATGACTCAACATGAAAGTAAATAGATAGGCCCTTCGCAGAGGGAAGCAGGGATTTGTAGAGGTGCCAGAGCTCGGTTTTAAAATAGAGATAAATAATATTTTGAGTGGCATACTTTCATTGTCAACATAGAAACCAAGAGATGGCGATATCTTCCATGCTACACACATTATAGGCGGTTCCCAAACAGAATGGTAAAGTTTATACTCCCCCTCCACCACAAGCATCAATCCATGGCTTGCTCGAAACAATGTGTGCCTCCAACTAACAACATTTCCAGGGGGGTTTTGTTTGCAATTATTTTGATTTAGTTTGCATAAAGCATGGGACTGGGCATCCCGGTGACCAGCCATTTTCTCGTGAGTGAGGAGCGGAGTCCACCCCTCTTGAGAATAACCCGCCTAACATGGAAGATACAGACAACCCTAGTTGATACATGAGCTATTCAAGCATACAAAACATAATTTCATTTGAAGGTTTAGAGTTTGGCACATACAAATTTACTTGGAACGGCAGGTAGATGCCGCATATAGGAAGGTATAGTGGACTCATATGGAATAACTTTGGGGTTTAAGGGATTGGATGCACAAGCAGTATTCTCGCTTAGTACAAGTGAAGGCTAGCAAAAGACTGGGAAGCGACCAACTAGAGAGCGAGACAGTCATGAACATGCATTAAAATTAATAAACATTGACTGCAAGCATGAGTAGGATATAATCCACCATGAACATAAATATAATGAAGGCCATGTTGATTTGTTTCAACTACATGTGGGAACATGTGCCAAGTCGAGTCACTTAAATCATTCAAAGGAGGATACCACCCCACTATACCAAATCACAACCATTTTAATAGCATGTTGGCACGCAAGGTAAACCATTATAACTCATAGCTAATCAAGCATGGCACAAGCAACTATAATCTCTAATTGTCATTGCAAACATGTTCATTCATAATAGGCTGAATCAGGAACGATGAACTAATCATATTTACAAAAACAAGAGAGGTCGAGTTCATACCAGCTTCTCTCATCTCAGTCAGTCCATCATATATCGTCATAATTGCCTTTCACTTGCACGACTGAACGATGTGAATAATAATAAGAGTGCACGTGCATTGGACTAAGCTGGAATCTGCGAGCATTCAATAAACAGGAGAAGACAAGGCAATATGGGCCCTTGGTTAAATCAACAATAATGCATATAAGAGCCACTTTAACATTTTAATCATGGTCTTCTCCTATCGACGCCAAAGAAAAGAAATAAAACTATTTACACGGGAAAGCTCCCAACAAGCAAAAACAAGAACATGAAATCTTTTTGGGTTTTCTTTTTAATTACCACTACTACAAGAAAAGTAAACTAGCTAAAGCTATTACTAATTTTTTTTGTTTTTCTTAAGGTTTATCAAACACACAAGAAGAAAGCAAGAAAAAGAAAATAAACTAGCATGGATATTACAGTGAAAAAGTATGAGCACCGACATCTAGCAATGAGTGTGTGAACATAAATGTAATGTCGGTGGGAAATACGTACTCCCCCAGGCTTAGGCTTTTGGCCTAAGTTGGTTTATTGCCACGGATGGCCTGGTGGATATCCATAGTTGTAACCGGGGTTGTACTGAGATGCAGCGGCTATTGCATCGTGGGTTGCAGCTTGGAGGCGAGCTGCCCTCGTCCTCCTTTCGTACTCATTTGCCTCCTCTCCGGTTATAAAATATCTTCCTTTTGCCTGAAAGTCAAAGAGAGCAGGAGCAGGGAGAACAATATTGACAGGGTCACGCCTGTCAATGATTAGTTGGTACTGGAGAGGTGGTTCATTCCTCTTGACAAACTGGTGGTGAACCATAGCATTAAAGTCTAGGTAAGTAGGAAGCAATTCAATTTCATCATCACGTATGGCTACACCAAGAAAATCAGCTAAGCGGGTTGCATAAATTCCACCAAAGAAATCTCCATTAAATATATTATGATGCAGCCTACGTGCAACAATGGCTCCCAAATTATAAGATTTGTCTCCTAACACAGCACTCCTAAGAATACTGAGGTCAGGGACACACATATGACATGCTTCATCTTTACCATTTATGCACCTACCTATGAAGAGAGCAAAATAATGTATAGCAGGAAAATGAATGCTCCCTATGGTAGCTTGTGCTATATCTCTAGATTCCCCCATAGTTATATTAGCAAGAAAATCTCTAAATTCAGATTTGCGAGGTTCACTAGCACTACCCCATTGTGGAAGTTTACAAGCAGTGGTAAAATCCTCTAAGTCCATCGTATACGATTTTTCATAAAGATCAAACAGGACAGTTGGAGAATTGCGTGAAGATGAAAATTCAAACCTCCTCACAAAGGAACTAGTGAGATAGTGGTACTGGCGGCACTTTTCCTCCTCGAAGCTCACAAGATCAGCGTTACGCAAATATGCGTTAAATTCTTCCTTGATTCCCGCTCGATCCATAAAGTCCTCTGAAGGCCATTCACAAGGCCGCACTGGAGCGTTCCTTGGTGGCTCATCGTCAGCATGACACATTGCAAGCCTGGGTCCTTGCTTCCTTGAAGAACCACCTTGGTACATTTTCCTAAGCATATTTCTTCTTCTGAAAAATTTCTGAAATTTTTGGTAACTTCAAATAAAAGTGAGCCAAGCTCAACAAAATTGATAGCAACTACTCCTACAAGTGCCTAGAGACTATATCATGCATTAGAACTACTTGGAACCATATAAATTTGACATGCAAGCTCAAGAACATGGTCACCTAGGCAGCACAAATTTGCAATAAATAAAGCACTAGAACAAAAACTAATTGGACCAATGGAGGAGTCACATACCAAGGAACAATCCCCCCAAGCAGTTTTGTGAGAGGTGCTTTGAGCAAGGAGATCGAAAATCGCAGCCAAATGAGCTAGAACTCATGCTTGAGCTAGATGGTGATTTTTTGGGAGGAAGAAGAAGTGTGTGGGTGCAGGAATAAGTGGAGGGGAGCCACCGTGGGCCCACGAGGCAGGGGCCCCGCCCTGGACCCTCGTGGCCAGGTGCTTGCTCCCCCTGCTGTGTTCTCAGTGCCAAATATTCTCAATATTCCAGAAAAATCATATTAAATTGGCAGGGCATTTGGAGAACTTTTATTTTCGGGGTATTTTTATATTGCACGGATAATTCAGCAAACAGACAGAAAAAAACTATTTTTACTTTATTTCAACTAAATAATAGAAAGTAAAAGGAGGGTACAGAAGGTTGTGCCTTCTAGTTTCATCCATCTCATGCTCATCAAAAAGGAATCCACTAACAAGGTTGATCAAGTCTTGTTAACAAACTCATTCCGAATAACATGAAACCGGAGAAATTTCGAATAACACTATGTTACCTCAACGGGGATATGCCCATCCCCAATAATAAGAATATCATATTTCTTCTTGACAGTAGGAAGAGGAAATTCAAAACCTCCAAAAATAATTTTCGGAATTTTTCCAATAGAATTGATACTGTGGACTTGAGGTTGTTTCCTCGGAAAGTGTACCGTATGCTCATTACCATTAACATGAAAAGTGACATTGCCTTTGTTGCAATCAATAACAGCCCCTGCAGTATTCAAAAAGGGTCTTCCAAGAATAATAGACATACTATCGTCCTCGGGAATATCAAGAATAACAAAGTCCGTTAAAATAGTAACGTTTGCAACCACAACAGGCACATCCTCACAAATACCGACAGGTATAGCAGTTGATTTATCAGCCATTTGCAAAGACATTTCTGTAGGTTTCAACTTATTCAAATCAAGTCTATGGTATAAAGAGAGAGGCATAACACTAACACCGGCTCCAAGATCACAAAGAGCAGTTTTAACATAGTTTCTTTTAATGGAGCATGGTATAGTGGGTACTCCCGGATCTCCAAGTTTCTTTGGTATTCCACCCTTAAAGGTATACTTAGCAAGCATGGTGGAAATTTCAGCTTCCGGTATCTTTCTTTTATTAGTAACAATTTCTTTCATATACTTAGCATAAGGATTCATTTTGAGCATATCAGTTAATTGGATACGCAATAACATAGGTCTAATCATTTCAGCAAAGCGCTCAAAATCCTCATCATCCTTTTTCTTGGATGGTTTGGGAGGAAAAGGCATGGGTTTCTGAACCCAAGGTTCTCTTTCTTTACCATGTTTCCTAGCAACAAAGTCTCTCTTATCATAACATTGATTCTTAGATTGTGGGTTATCAAGATCAACAACAGGTTCAATTTCTACATCATTATGATTGCTAGGTTGAGCATCAACATGAACATCTTCATTAACATTATCACTAGGTTCATGTTCATAACCAGAATGTGTTTCAGCATCAGAAATAGAAATATCATTGGGATTCTCAGGTGGTTCAGCAATAGGTTCACTAGAAGCATGCAAAGTCCTATCATTTTTCTTTTTCTTCTTTTTAGAAGGACTAGGTGCATCTAAATTATTTCTCTGAGAATCTTGCTCAATTCTCTTAGGATGGCCTTCAGGATACAAAGGTTCCTGAGTCATTTTACCAGTTCTAGTAGCCACTCTAACAGCAAAGTCATTATTCTTACTATTTAATTCACTGAGAAAATCATTTTGAGCTTTAAGTACTTGTTTTACTTGAGTGGTAACCATAAAAGCATGTTTACTAATGAGTTTAAGTTCACCTTTAACTCTAGACATATAATCGCCCAAGTGTTCAAGCGTATCGGAATTGTATTTCAACTGTCTACCAATATAAGCATTGAAGTTCTCTTGTTTAACAATAAAATTGTCAAACTCATCTAAGCATTGTCTAGCAGACTTATAACGAGGAATATCACCTTCATCAAATATATAGAGAGAATTTACCTTTACTACCTGTGTCGGGTTATCCAGACCATGAGTTTCTTCAATAGGTGATGAATTAAGATCATATGTTTCTTCAACAGGCGGTAAATTTAGACCAAATATTTCTTCAATTGGAGGTAAATTCTTAACATCTTCAGCTTTAATACCTTTTTCTTTCATAGATTTCTTTGCCTCTTGCATATCTTCAGGACTGAGAAATAGAACACCTCTTTTCTTCGGAGTTGGTTTAGGAGTTGGCTCAGGAGCTGGCTCAGGAAGTGTCCAATTATTTTCATTTGTCAACATTTCATTCAATAGAATTTCAGCTTCATCCGGTGTTCTTTCCCTGAAAACACAACCAGCACAACTATCCAGGTGGTCTGTGGAAGCATTGGTTAGTCCATTATAAAAGATATCAAGTATTTCATTTTTCTTAAGAGGATGATCAGGCAAAGCATTAAGTAATTGGAGAAGCCTCCCCCAAGCTTGTGGGAGACACTCTTCTTCAATTTGCACAAAATTATATATTTCCCTTAAAGCCGCTTGTTTCTTATGAGCAGGGAAATATTCAGCAGAGAAGTAAAATCATATCCTGGGGACTACGCACACAACCAGGATCAAGAGAATTAAACCATATCTTAGCATCACCCTTTAATGAGAATGGAAATATTTTAAGGATATAAAAGTAGCGAGTTCTCTCATCATTAGTGAATAGGGTGGCTATATCATTTAATTTAGTAAGATGTGCCACAACAGTTTCAGATTCATAGCCATAGAAAGGATCAGATTCAACCAAAGTAATTATATCAGGATCAATGGAGAATTCATAGTCCTTATCAGTAACAAAGATAGGTGAAGTAGCATAAGCAGGATCATATTTCATTCTAGCATTCAGAGTTTTTTGTTTCGGCTTAGCTAATAATTTCTTAAGATCACTTCTATCATTGCAAGCAAGAAAGTCTCTTTTAGTTTCTTCATCCATAACATAACCCTCAGGCACAGCAGGCAATTCATATTTATTGGGAGAGCCTTCATCATCACTTTCATCAATATTATCAGTTTCAATAATTTCATTCTCTCTAGCCCTAGCAAGTTGTTCATCAAGAAATTCACCAAGTGGCACAGTAGTATCAAGCATAGAAGTAGTTTCATCATAAGTATCATGTATAGCAGAAGTGGCATCATCAATAACATGCGACATATCAGAATGAATAGAAGAAGCAGGTTTAGGTGTCGCAAGCTTAATCTAAACAGAAGGTGACCAGCAGATATAGATCCCAAGTGACTCCAAGATAGAGCTATGCTCCCCGGCAACGGCACCAGAAAATAGTCTTGATAACCCACAAGTATAGGGGATCGCAACAGTTTTCGAGGGTAGAGTATTCAACCCAAATTTATTGATTCGACACAAGGGGAGCCAAAGAATATCCTCAAGTATTAGCAGTTGAGTTGTCAATTCAACCACACCTGGATAACTTAGTATCTGCAGCAAAGTATTTAGTAGCAAAGTAGTATGGAAGTAACGGTAACGGTAGCAAAAGTAATATTTTTGGGTTTTGTAGTGATTGTAACAGTAGCAACGGAAAAGTAAATAAGAAAAGAACAATATGTGAAAAGCTCGTAGGCATTGGATCGGTGATGGAAAATTATGCCGGATGCGGTTCATCATGTAACAATCCTAACATAGGGTGACACAGAACTAGCTCCAATTCATCAATGTAATGTAGGCATGTATTCTGAATATAGTCATACGTGCTTATGGAAAAGAACTTGCATGCCATCTTTTTTCCTACCCTCCCGTGGCAGCAGGGTCCTAACGGAAACTAATGGATATTAAGGCCTCCTTTTAATAGAGTACTGGACCAAAGCATTAACACATAGTGAATACATGAACTCCTCAAACTGCGGTCATCACCGGGAGTGGTCCCGATTATTGTCACTTCGGGGTTGCCGGATCATAACACATAGTTGGTGACTATAGACTTGCAAGATAGGATCAAGAACTCACATATATTCATGAAAACATAATAGGTTCAGATCTGAAATCATGGCACTCGGGCCCTAGTGACAAGCATTAAGCATAGCAAAGTCATAGCAACATCAATCTCAGAACATAGTGGATACTAGGGATCAAACTCTAACAAAACTAACTCGATTACATGATAAATCTCATCCAACCCATCACCGTCCAGCAAGCCTATGATGGAATTACTCACGCACGGTGGTGATCATCATGAAATTGGTGATGGAGGATGGTTGATGATGACGATGGCGACGGATTCCCTCTCCGGAGTCCCGAACGGACTCCAGATCAGCCCTCCCGAGAGAGTTTAGGGCTTGGCGGTGGCTCCGTATCGTGAAACACGATGAATCCTTCTCTCTGATTTTTTTCTCCCCGAACACGAATATATGGAGTTGGAGTTGAGGTCGGTGGAGTGTCAGGGGGCCCACGAGGCAGGGGGGCGCGCCCCCACCCTCGTGGACAGGTGGAGGCCCCCCTGACGTGGATTCTTCTTCCAGTATTTTTAATATTTTCCAAAAATAAGTTCTGTGGAGTTTCAGGTCATTCCGAGAACTTTTGTTTCTGCACATAAATAACACCATCGCAATTCTGCTGAAAACAGCGTCAGTCCGGGTTACTTCCATGTAAATCATGCAAGTTAGAGTCCAAAACAAGGGCAAAAGTGTTTGGCAAAGTAGATACGATGGAGACGTATCAATACCCTTCTCCATCCCGAAAAAATAACTACGTACGCTGCTGGGTCCCTACTGTAATCCTCACCATCTACAGTCATCTCCTTATTCCTCTCGGTTGTTGACCATGTTAACAACAACGGAGTGCGGTGCCACGGCGAGCGAACCAAGGCGGAGGACGATGGTGAGGCCTCGGACGGGAACGAACAGGAGCCGGAGAAGATGCATAGAGTTTTAGGGTGCGATGTGGCCATGATGCGTGCACGGCAGCACAGCCAACCGTGGGAGGCGGGAGCAGGCGGTCCTACCGGCGCTGGTTTGGCTTTGGCGGCTGGAGGAAGAAGAGACTGAAGAAATACGACAGACATTGAATGCCAATCCAACGGTCAATGTTGGCACAATCGTTTGTTAACTAAGCCGACACCAAGTAGCATACTTTTTTATATATAGGAAGAAAAGAAAAACTGGGCTCGTTCGCCTGATAACATTCCCGAAATTGTGACCATTCGATCTTGCGTTGCAACTAAAACTGTGAGGAAAATGCGTTTGTCTACCGTCCTCCTCCCAGGAAATGTTCGCCACATAAGTGACTAGCACCCTTGGTTTTCAACCGAGAGGTCTTGGGTTTGAGTCCCAGGAACTCTCAATTTTTTCCTCCTTCCTTCCTTGCAAAAAAAGAAAGAAAATCAAAGACTTGAGAAGGCGTACAGAACAAGCTAGTATACAAGTAAAGAGACATTGCTGATTTTTAGAAAAAAGAGAGACGTGTTCTTGTAGCTGGTTCGAATCCAAACCTAGACTATGACTATATATGGTGCTATGCTACTTTACAAGTAATGAAACTTACATATCCAATGTTTGCTTCTCCTCTTCTCTACTTACTCTGCCTAGCATCAGAAGCTCTGGCCGCAGCAACCATGTCCCCTGGCTGCTCGTCCACCTGCTCTTCAGCAGGCAACAACTAGATATGCGCCAAGTCGCCACCCGTACCATCGCCCGTGGATCTCATCACACCCCCATTGGCACATTCACCACAGCTAGTTGCTCATCGGAACCCACTGGCATTGGTGTGGTGCCATTGTTGCAAATCACGCAGAGTCATCCGTCGCGTCTCAACCACAATCCTCAACCATGGCCGAGTCTTCTACAAATGCCCGAATCATGGGTTAATAATATGTTTAAGTGTTGTTCTGCTTCTTTCAGTTGCTGATTTTTTTAATAGTTTGGTTGATGATCTTCCAATCTGATTCATGCAGAAAAGGGAAGATTCGTGTGATTTGTATTTTTGGGAAGTTGCTGATGTGGGGGAATGCAACTACGCTGATTATTTGGTTAGCCAAGGAATCCCAATACCAGCAGGTTGCGGTGTTGAACAAGTAACTGAAGGAATGACTAAAGAGCAAGATGCAGAGCAGAAGGTTAAAGACACTATTCCTCTGATCATGGCCAAGCAACAACTGCTGAACGACCTTGACAGCAATGAGGAGTTGAAAGAGCTTGTGAAGATAATGGGCAAAATCGATGTGCTGTGTAGGATGATTGTCTGTTTATTTGTAGTGTATGTAGCACTCGTGATGTATTCAGTGGCTATGACATGAGCACTTTGCGGAAACTAGTAACGAATGGAACCTGTTTAGCACGCTGGGCGTAGTGTTGTGAACATCTAATGATTTCTATTAACGGAAATCGGGGGGTATCCCTTTTTGCCCATAAATAAATAGCAGAGGCCCTTTTGCTAATAAATAAATGGGACAATTGCATTTTTACCCCTAGTTGGTTCCTACCCACGGGTTTTGCCCTTACTTTTCGAGCTTACTCAGTTTTGCCCTTACTTTTACCGTCGTGGTCCCTCGAATGCCCTTTGACCGTTGGACGAAAACTTTGAAAATTCAAAACTAATTCATATGAACTCAGAAAAATGCAAATAAGATATGAAAATGTTCAGATAAACATTACCTTTATGTGCATATCATTTGCATTCAGGACAAAAGCACCCTTTAAATGAGCTGAGGTAATTAATGGTATTAACATTATTAAAAATAAAAAGGTATAAACAATATTTTTTTCATGAATAAAAATTACATGCAAATGTAGGTGATGTTTTCTAAACATCCAGATATCTTATTTGCATTTTTCTGAGTTTGTATCATCTTGTTATGAATGTTCTAACGACTTGGATCATTATTTGGAAACTTCATAAAAAATGGATACGAACTCAGCAAAATGCAAAAAAGATATCAGGATATTCAGGAAACATCACCTACATTTGCATGTAATTTTTATTCATGAAAAAAATATTGTTTATACCTTTTTATTTTTAATAATGTTAATAACATTAATTACCTCAGGTAGTTTAAAGGGTGCTTTTGTCCTAAATGCAAATGATATGCACATAAAGGTAATGTTTGTCTGAACATTTTGATATCTTATTTGCATTTTTCTGAGTTCATATGAATTAGTTATGAATTTTCGAAGTTTTGGTCAAACGGTCAAAGGGCATTCGAGGGACCTCGATGGAAAAAGAAAGGGCAAAACTGAGCAAGCTCGAAAAGTAAGGGAAAAAACCGTGGGTAGGAACCAACTAGGGGCAAAAATGCAATTGTCCCTAAATAAATAAATTAGCAGAGGCCCTATCGGGTCAGCTTTGTTCGCATTCGAAGACGTCGAGCAAATTGCAGTCCAACAGCAAACTATGTCATTAAATTCAAGTTTCATAGCCAAATATGAGTACAACTAAACAACAATGTCATCATGTTTTAGTTGTCATACAATCACCAAACACAAATCAACATACATAATAAGTGATGTTCTCACAGCAAAAATACTAAACAAGAAGTTCATCAGGTTTCGGTTGTCATAGCAAACAAAATTTCACATAGTAGATAAAAAACGTCTTCTGACAGGCAAATACGACAAAAGCAATCTAATCATCATCCGTAGCAGCAGCGTCAACATCTTTGCCATGTGTATCAGTCTGAATCGTAATTTCGCGCAGTGTCATATTCTTCTTCATCCTCAATGTCCTTGAACGTTGGCTTCTTCTTGATCAACTCTTGTATGTCCATAGTCCAACAGACAATCTTTTCACCAGTGTCATTGACGTGATGGTTCTCAAAGATATTAGGAACATCTGTGGAATCTTGTACATCAGGAGCACTGTAAGCATCATCTTGTTGTGCAACTTCATAAAATGAATTCCTCTGCTCAAACCTTTGCAATACTCTCCAGTCATCGCTACGTGCAAATGTGTCTTCCAATAAAAATATCTGCGTTGCTTGATTTGCCAAAATAAAAGGCTCGTTGGTCTGGTACGCCACCTTGACATTGATGGATTTGAAATAATCATCAGCTCTGGGTTTTGCGATCCTGGAAAACAGGTTATACCAATGACAACACAACAGAACCACACACCAATGAACCTCAAAACTGAAGATATACTGCAACTGAAAAATGTCTGTTATGTTAGCATACATTTCAATTGTCTCTCTGCCGTACGTATCCGTGCTCATGATGGCACTGTTTTGTGTCTTCTGGCCTTCGTCGCGTGCAAGGGTGTTGTAGCGCACATCTCCAACAACGCAAGATTCATACTGTCCTACCCGAGTATCAAGACCCATTGCTAGTGCGTTAAGGGCATCAGCAACTGCCTGCCCATCCTCCCACGTCTTCTTAACCTACGGTTAGAAAATAGACAAGCTGATCATCTTATGTACTCAATATATTAAAAAAGCTGACAGTGCAATTCAAAATCTTACATGGCTCTTGAACCATTTGGGAAATCCTGCCATAATCAGTTTGTCAATGTTTCTTGGATTTTGCGGCACTAAATCCTTTTTGTAGATGCTGCACAACATAGTGATCACGTCAAACATCTAAATATATAAGAATGTGCTGCAAGCTTAGTAGATTACGATGTATAAGCTACAGTACTTAGCACTTACTTGATACAAGGTAGTATCTCAGGATAGTTATTAAACACATACCAAACCATTTTGTGCAAATCTTTAGGTTTGTCATCTTGTCGACTCTTCCCTATAACTCGAACAGAACAGTCAAAAACATTGAGCCCGGGATTGTCTTCACCCACCTCTTTGCTAAGCTGATCAGCTGTTTCAATGTATTTTGAGTAGAATGTCAACGCTTCTGTAGAAATGTAGGCCTCTGCAATGGAACCCTTGGGTCTAGCTCTGTTCCTAACATAGCCCTTGAAACTGCCTAGCCGCATTTCAATAGGGTACATCCAGCCATACTGTACTGGACCTCTATGTAGTACCTCATCAGGTAGATGAACAGCCAAATACACCATCACATCAAAGAAGGCTAGAGGATATATCTTCTCAAGGTCGCATAGGATAGTTGGTATCTTGTCTCTAAGACGCTCCAAAGCATCTATCCTGATATTTCTAGTGTAGAGTTCCCTGAAGAATTGTCCCAACTCTGCAACTGCTTTGTATAAGTAAGGGCGGCCCAATCCTCCAAGGATAACAGGTAAAACCCTTTGAAGTAGGATGTGGTAGTCATGAGTTTTCAAACCTTGTACCTTGTTTCCATCTGCACTGACTCTCCTTTCAGGGTTGGAAGCAAATCCATGTGGGAATCTCACACATGACAGGACCTCGCAGAATTATTTTCTTTTTACCTTATCCAAGACGTAAACAGCTGGTGCCATATCCCGTGGTTTACCTTCATCTTGCACCTGCAAATCCTTTCTGATACCCAGGTGTGTCAAATCAATCCTAGATTTTAAGATATCTTTCATCTTGCCTTCAATATTAAGAAGTGTGCCGATAATGCTGTCACATATATTTTTCTCGATGTGCATCACATCAAGATTATGCCGCAGATCCAAAAAATTTCAATACACCAATTCCCACAAAGTGGACTTGTGGGAAAACAATAATCTCTCTTCTGCCCTGCCATGCTTCCTTTTCCCACTAACATTATTAGGATGGTTTCCTGGTGTAATATGCCTGACCTTCTCTAATTCCACTTGCAACTCATCGGCGGTGAGCCTCTTTGGCAGATCACGGTTTTCATGCTTTGCATTGAACGCATGTCTTCGGTATTTTGTAGGACGCGGCTTGTCCTTGGCAAGGAAACGACGGTGTCCAATGTAACAGATCTTGCTAAGTATTGCGTATCACAGCGGATTCCTGTCATAGCGAACACAACCATTGTAACCATGTGTCGTTCGCCCTGACATAGTGCCCAAAGCCGGATAATCATGGATGCACCAAATTATAATAGCACGCAGAAAGAAATCAGCTTGTGGGCTACTATATTGGTCTTGAGTGAGAACACCCCTCCATAGGTATTGAAGTTTCTCCACAAGAGGCTTCATGAATAAATCAAAATCCTTTCCAGGACTTTTTGGACCTAGGATAAGCAAGGCCATCATGTAGTTTGATTCTTTGGTGCAGACATTTGGAGGCATGTTGTAAGGGATAACAAGCACTGGCCACATGCTATATGTGGCGCTCTGGTGGCCAAATGGGTTAAATCCATCTGAGTCTAAGCCAAGTCTAATGTTTCTCGGGTCAGCAGCAAACTTTTTGTGTTTTTGATTGAAGCTTTTCCAGTCACTACCATGAGATGGATGGCTCACTACATTCTGATCTCTGTACTCCTGGTTCCTAGAATGCCACAGTACATCCTCTCTTGTTTCAGCATCATGAAACAACCTCTGCAATTTTTGTATAATTGAAAAATGTCTCAGAACATTACGAGGAATCCTCTTCACAGCATCGCCATCTTTCCATCTTGATGATTTGCATTTTGGGCATTCACTTAAGTTGGCATAATCCTTCCTGAATAGAACACAATTATTCTTACAAACATGGATCATATCATATCCAATTCCAATTGCATGAAGGGAATTCTTCATTTTACTTTAGGTGTGTGTCAGCTCAGACGCATCTGGGAAAGATTTGTGGAAAGCAGCCAACATCGCATCGAATGATTTGTTGGTCATCCGCTCAGATGTCTTCACCTGAAGAAAGGTGACCATAGCTGAGAATACTGACAACTTATTTCCTGGGGTGACAGCCATGTTCCATTGTTCCAACATGCGGGCCCACCGTTTTCTTCTTCAGGTGAAAGTTCACGAAATGCACAAGCATTTCATACATTGTTTCAATGTTGGTCAAACTCACTGGCTCCGCCACCACCACCTCCTCCTCCTCTTCCATCTGAGCATCAGGCAGATCAAGATGGTGGTCTGCTGCTTCCACATAGTCAGTAACATTGACGTTCACAGCTTCACCAGGATGAACCCACCTAGTATATGTGACCGACATCCCATACAAGTGTAGATGATTTTGCATAGTTGACTCGGGTCTTTTAACTGAATTCATACAACTGCTACACGGGCAGAGCACATTTGATTTCGGACCACCGTACTCAGCTCTGATAAAGTTCATGAAGATTTCAACCCCCTCGACATATGCAACGGAGAATCTTTGAGCAGAAGTTATCCAAGTCTTGTCCATCTGTTAGACATAGAAATTAGTTCTTCTACTAGATATTATAGGAAAAACATATTTGCTTTTTTATGAAGTCCAGAAAAAAAATACCTAGGTTGATGTCTAAAGCTATGGAAAGATATTTGGACAAGCAGATCTAAGTAACTAAATATATGTAAAGCTAATTCAGCAAACAGATTTGAGTGC
This sequence comes from Triticum aestivum, assembly GCF_018294505.1. Lineage (NCBI taxonomy): Eukaryota > Viridiplantae > Streptophyta > Magnoliopsida > Poales > Poaceae > Triticum > Triticum aestivum. The sequence goes on along the minus strand of NC_057805.1, from coordinate 172,147,955 downwards.
TAAATTATGGCAGGCTGTTTCAGCAGTCAATGAGGCCGAGCACACAGCCATCAAACTATCGAAGGCCATCTCAGCAACAAAGATCGAGTATAAAACGGTGTAGAGCTATTTCACCTAACAGATTGGCTACTAGACCATGGCAATCTACGTCACAATAAATATATGGTAGGATATTTTAGCAACTAATCGGGCTTGGCTTGCCATCTCAGCTAAGCAGATTGAGTGCAGAACAGGGCAAGGAGGCCTCTCCCTTTGGGCCTTCTCCCTTTTTTATGGCCTCTTTTCTCTCTTTTTTTTCGTTTAGAGTCTCATCCCGAATTGTGGGGGAATCATAGTCCCCAGCATCCTTTCCTCACATGGGACAATGCTCTAATAATGATCACCATCACACTTTTATTTACTTAGAACTCAAGAATTACAACTCGATACTTAGAACAAAATATAACTCTATATGAATGCCTCCAGCGATGTACCAGGATGTGCAATGAATCAAGAGTGACATGTATGAAAGAATTATGAACGGTGGCTTTGCCACAAATACAATGTCAACTACATGATCATGCAAAGCAATATGAGAATGATGAAGCGTGTCATAATAAACAGAACGGTGGAAAGTTGCATGGCAATATATCTCGGAATGGCTATGGAAATGCCATAATAGGTAGGTATGGTGGCTGTTTTGAGGAAGGCAATGATGGGTGTATGGTACCGGCAAAAGTTGCGCGGCACAAGAGAGGCTAGCAATGGTGGAAGGGTGAGAGTGCGTATAATCCATGGACTCAACTTTAGTCATAAAGAAATCACATACTTATTGCAAAAATCTATTAGTTATCGAAACAAAGTACTACGTGCATGCTCCTAGGGGGATAGATTGGTAGGAAAAGACCATCGCTCGTCCCCGACCGCCACTCATAAGGAAGACAATCAATAAATAAATCATGCTCCGACTTCATCACATAACGGAATCACAAACTTTAACACAAGTATCTCTCAAATTCACAACTACTCAACTAGCATGACTCTAATATCATCATCTTCATATCTCAAAAGAATCATAAGGAATCAAACTTCTCATAGTATTCAATGCACTTTATATGAAAGTTTTTATTACATCCCTCTTGGATGCCTATCATATTAGGACTAAATTCATAACCTAAGCAAATTACCTTGCTGTTTAAGACTCCCAAAATAATATAAGTGAAGCATGAGAGTTCATCTATTTCTTCAAAATAAAACCACCGCCGTGCTCTAAAAGGATATAAGTGAAGCACTAGAGCAAATGGCAAACTACTCCAAAAGATATAAGTGAAGATCAATGAGTAGTTGAATAATTATGTAACTATGTGAAGACTCTCTAACAATTAAGAATTTCAGATCTTGGGATATTATTAAAACATCAAGCAAAACTAAATAAAATAAAATGATGCTCCAAGCAAAACAAATATCATGTGGTGAATAAAAATATAGCCTCAAGTAAAGTTACCGGTAGACGAAGACGAAAGAGGGGATGCCTTCCGGGGCATCCCCAAGCTTAGGCTCTTGGTTGTCCTTGAATATTACCTTGGGGTGCCTTGGGCATCACCAAGCTTAGGCTCTTGCCACTCCTTATTCCATAGTCCATCGAATCTTTACCCAAAACTTGAAAACTTCACAACACAAAGCTCAACAGAAAACTCGTAAGCTCTGTTAGTATAAGAAAATAAAACCACCACTTAGGTACTGTTGTGAACTCATTCTAGATTCATATTGGTGTAATATCTACTGTATTCCAACTTCTCTATGGTTCATACCCTCCGATACTACTCATAGATTCATCAAAATAAGCAAACAACACATAGAAAACAGAATCTGTCAAAAACTTAACAGTCTGTAGTAATCTGTATCAAACGTATACTTCTGGAACTACAAAAATTCTGAAATAAATTGATGGACGTGAGGAATTTATCTATTGATCATCTTCAAAAAGAATCAACCTAAAAGCACTCTGCAGTAAACAATGGCAGCTAATCTCGTGAGCGCAAAAGTTTCTGTTTTTTACAGCAGGATCGCATAGACTTCACCCAAGTCTTCCCAAAGGTTTTACTTGGCACAAACACTAATTAAAACATAAAACCACATCTAAACAGAGGCTAGATGAATTATTTATTACTAAACAGGATAAAAAGCAAAGGACAAAAGTAAAATTTGGTTGCCTCCCAACAAGCGCTAACGTTTAACCCCCCTAGCTAGGCATGATGATTTCAATGATGCTCACATAAAAGATAAGAATCGAAACATAAAGAGAGCATCATGAAGAATATGTCTAGCACATTTAAGTCTAACCCACTTCCTATGCATAGGGATTTTGTGAGCAAACAACTTATGGGAACAGTAATCAACTAGCATAGGAAGGCATAACAAGCATAACTTCAAGATTTTAAGCACATAGAGAGGAAACTTGATATTATTCCAATTAATACAAGCATATATTCCTCCCTCATAATAATTTTCAGTAACATCATTAATAATTTCAACAATATAACCATCACCTAAAGCATTCTATTCATGATCTACAAGCATAGAAATTTTATTACTCTCCACATAAGCAAATTTATTCTCATCAATAGTAGTGGGAGCAAACTGAACAAAATAACTATCATGTGAAGCATAATCCAATTGAAAATTAAAATCATGATGACAAGTTTCATGGTTATCTTTATTATTTATAGCATACGTGTCATCACAATAATCATCATAAATAGGAGGCAGGCTTTCCTCATAATAAATTTGCTCATCAAAACTTGGGGGACTAAACATATCATCTTCATCAAACATAGCATCCCCAAGCTTGTGGCTTTGCATATCATTAACATCATGAGTATTCAAAGAATTCATAATAACAACATTGCAATCATGCTCATCATTCACATATTCTATGCCAAGCATTCTATGTAATTTTTCTTCTAGTACTTGAGCACAATTTTCCTTCCCATCATTTTCACGAAAGACATTAAAAAGATGAAGCATATGAGGCACCCTCAATTCCATTTTTTGTAGTTTTATTTTACAAACTAAAATAGTGATAAAACAAGAAACAAAAAGATTTGATTGCAATATCTAAAGATATACCTTCAAGCACTCACCTCCCCCGCAACGGCGCCAGAAACTGCTTGATGTCTACTACACAACCTTCTTCTTGTAGACGTTGTTGGGCCTCCAAGTGCAGAGGTTTGTAGGATAGTAGCAAATTTCCCTCAAGTGGATGACCTAAGGTTTTATCAATCCGTGGGAGGTGTAGGATGAAGATGGTCTCTCTCAAACAACCCTGCAACCAAATAACAAAGAGTCTCTTGTGTCGCCAACACACCCAATACGATGGTAAATTGTATAGGTGCACTAGATCGGCGAAGAGATGGTGATACAAGTGCAATATGGATGGTAGATATAGGTTTTTGTAATCTGAAAATATAAAAACAGCAAGGTAACTAATGATAAAAGTGAGCAAAAAGGTATTGCATTGCTAGGAAACAAGGCCGAAGGTTCATACTTTCACTAGTGCAAGTTCTCTCAACAATAATAACATAATTGTATCATATAACTATCCCTCAACATGCAACAAGGAGTCACTCCAATGTCACTAATAGCGGAGAACAAACAAAGAGATTATGGTAGGGTACGAAACCACCTCAAAGTTATTATTTCGGATCGATCTATTCAAGAGTCCGTAGTAAAATAACACTAAGCTATTCTTTCCGTTCGATCTATCCTAGAGTTCGTACTAGAATAACACCTTAAGACACAAACCAACCAAAACCCTAATGTCACATAGATACTCCAGTATCACCTAGATACTCCAATGTCACCTCAAGTATCCGTGGGTATGATTATACGATATGCATCACACAATCTCAGATTCATCTATTCAAACCAACACAAAGTACTTCAAAGAGTGCCCCAAAGTTTCTACCGGAGAGTCAAGACGAAAACGTGTGCCAACCCCTATGCATAACTTCACAATGTTTCGGAACCCGCAAGTTGATCACCAAAACATACATCAAGTAGATCACGTGAATATCCCATTGTCACCACAGATAAGCACATGCAAGACATACATCAAGTGTTCTCAAATCCTTAAAGACTCAATCCGATAAGATAACTTCAAAGGGAAAACTCAATCCATTACAAGAGAGTAGAGGGGGAGAAACATCGTAAGATCCAACTATAATAGCAAAGCTCGCGATACATCAAGATCGTGCCACATAGCTACTGGTACATACCCTCAGCCCCGAGGGTGAACTACTCCCTCCTCGTGATGGAGAGCGCCGGGATGATCAAGATGGCCACCGGAGAGGGTTTCCCCCCTCCGGCAGGGTGCTAGAATGGGTCTAGATTGGTTTTCGGTGGCTACAGAGGCTTGCGGCGGCGGAACTCCCGATCTAGGTTATTTTCTGGTGGTTTCTATATTTATAGGAGAAGTTGGCGTCGGGAACAAGTCAGGGGGCCCCACAGGGAGTCCACGAGGCAGGGGGGCGCGCCCTCTACCCTCATGGGGCCCACGGGACTCCCCTCCGGTAACTCTTCATTCCAGTATTTTTTATATTTTCCAGAAAAAATCTCTGTTGATTTTCAGCGCATTCAGATAACTTTTACTTCTACACAAAAACAACACCACGGTAGTTCTGCTGAAAACAGCGTTAGTCCGGGTTAGTTCTAACCAAATCATACCAAAATCATGTAGAAATATTATAAACATGGCATGAATACATCAAAAATTATAGATACGTTGGAGACGTATCAGACGGCAGTCTACGAGAGCGTACCGTGGGAGCGAGGGGATCGCCATGCGTCACCTCGACGAACCGTGGTGCAGATGTATCGGCACAGCGGGGAGGGCGGCTTTGGCGGAGCGAATGGAGAGGAGGGGCCGGGGGGAGGGGGATTTGGGGAATATTATTGGCTAGTTGGCCAAAGGGCGGTTGAATTTGGGATTTGGGGGAAATTTTTTTTGGGGGGGGGGGAGGGGGAGTTTCGCGCGGTGGACGGGGGGCGTTTGGCGCATGGTCGGTTTCTCCAAGTGCAGTCCCACATGTCAGTGAAGAGGCAAGCCAAAGCGCATTCCGTTTGCGTGAGCCGTGTGGAGGACCAAACGTGTGTGGGGTGCAATGTGACTGCGACAGGGGTGCTGTGAGTGTACCGCCTTTTTCCTTTTAAACTTGGTGCTTCACCCTCTAAAAAAACATGGTGCTTCGTGCGATCCATCGATACTACTACTAGTAATCCTGTAATCCCGACTAAAACGGCGCAGCCGGGTCTTTTCCCGCGCGATATGCTGGGAGGTTGTCTTAGTTGGGGTTTTTAGGATGAGTAATGCGACACCTACGTAATCCCAGTTACGTAATTAACATAATGTGAAACGTGTGAGATGTCTATTGTAGATTGGGGGAGGGAGGGGCCCACCACCATGAAAATCAGGGAGGAGAGAGAGAGAGAGTCAATTTTCGTTAACCCTTTAGTAGGTTCCCGTAGAAGTAGAAAGATGTGGAATGCATGAATGTGTAGTGGACGTACTATTGGAGTGCCTAAGATAAATTGTGTATGATAGACCTATGTGTTTATTTACTTCGCATGTTAGCTTTGTCTCGGGTCAAACCTTCTATGTTTATACACACAAAAATGAATATGCATTCCATATACTCCTACAATATATCTTACTATTATTGTGAAAGTTCATATACACCGGACCAGATTAATGCAAGCACGACAGATTATCATTACATTTCAAACTTTTATAGGATAGAAAAATAAAAGAAACCCGACCCTAAACCTACTCTACGGCGGCGACCGGCGTCCTCCATATGCGATCTCCATGTACGAGGGCGGGGTTCAAGACCCGTGAAGTGAAGGTGTGGTCTCCGCGAGGAAGAGTAGAACACGGGAGACAGACCAACCAGTTGGCACACCATGCCGTGCCGCCTCCCATGCCCTACTCATCCTCGGAGGAGTCCCCGACCTCGGCGCTGCCGGATGTTGGACGATAGCAGGTAGGACGTGTGGCTGACGGTGCTCCCGTCGTCGGACGCCAGCGTGGACACCACTTCTGCGGTCGCGTCCACATCCGGCTATGCCGCTATTGCGACGAGAGCGGTGACTTGAGCGAGGGCGGCGACCTCGAGCTTCATCCCCGAAGACAAGCTCTCCCGCAGAGCTTTCGCGCTCGCGGTCATGGCAGATGTGGTGCTAGGTAGCAGGACGATGCGCTATGGTGTGGAGTTTAGCTGGGCGTTGCCGCTTTAAGTAGCGCATTCCGGTGAGGCCAAGCGTCCGGGTGTGTCATTAAGTGGCCGGAGTTGGTTCCTCGGGCACCGAGCCTCTTAACGATGGCATACGGATGAACGGCATGAATGGAAGCAGCTGGCGCTGGCTGGGAACGCATCATGCGACGACACAAGGGACGAGGGTTTTTGGTGTGCCAGGGTAGTTAGCGGCGGTCGTGGCAACGTTGGAGATGCCCTTTTCTCACATGCGATCCCCACATGTCATTGAATAAGCAAGACACCCGGCATGGTCTCAGGTCCTCGGGATGCAGTTGGCCGCGCTACACCACTCCGCGCACGCGTCGCCGCGCGCGCACACTTCAGCGCCCCTTGCATCCTCGACGAGCCAGGTGTTGATCTACTGGTCGTGCCACAGCGCTAATGCCACGCTCAGCACACTGAAGCCGACCATGACCAGTGAAGATGAGCGTGTCGCTCACCGCAGTCGCCGTGTCCAGAGGCGGTGCGGGAGCTGCGCCACACTGCTGACCCCCACGACCCGCATGAACGGTTGCCGGTGGCAAGGAGGTCGTTGGCTAGCTCCTCCATTGGACTAGTCCGCGCCAGGTCGTCCCGACAGGTGTGCCCCACATGTGGGTTTCCCTGTTTTCCCGGCCAAATTCGAGCATCAGTGCTCCGCGTTGTGCATTAGGCTCAGAACAGGTGGATTTTGTGCCCTGGTTTAATTGTGGTACCGTACCAAGTTGTTACCCTAGCCCCTAGTGTGGTCGTCTTGGGTACGGTACCACCCTTTTCCTTTTCAACTAGTGAAGCATAACACTTGATTAGGTAGCCGGATGGTGTGCTTGTCGGACTTCGGGTTCCGGCAAAACCCTCGAGGTTCGAACACTGGGGTGCGCACGAAGATTTCCCCCTACCAGATCACACCCTCAGCCTCACCGCGATCTCTAAGCTTAGCTCGACGAACTAGCAACACAAGAGACACAAGATTTATACTGGTTCGGGCCACCGTTGTTTTGTAATACCCTACTCCAGTGTGGTGTGGTGGATTGCCTCTCGGGCTGAGGATGAACAGTACCAGGGGAAGAATAGCCTCCTGAGGCGAGGTGTTCTTGTGCTTGGTGGGTGTGAGGATGAACTGAATGAGTTCGAGACGAGTTGCCTCCAACTATGGTGGCTAGCCCTATTTATAGAGGCCCTGGTCCTCTTCCCAAATATTGACAGGGAAGGGATGCCACAACGGCCAATTTGAAAGGGGACAACTAGTACAAGCTATCCTGACTAAAGGTGGTCTTCGCGTGCCAAAGGCTCTGGTGGTGACGCCGTCTTAGGCTCCACGGTGACATCCGTTCTGCTGTCCTGCTGGTCTTGGTCTCGTTGCACCGATATGGAAACCTTTGCCTGATACCTCGGTACTCCTCGCCTACGCTTGCCTCCTTAGCACCAAAGAGGAAGCGAGGACATGTGCGTGCTGGCGCCCGCCTTGTCTTGGTCGTCATGGCTTACGTCATTGGAACCTCGCGAGGTTCCCCTTGCCTTGATCTCTCCGCCCCACGCGAGCCAGCCTGATGAAGCCGCTCCCGAGGAGGTCTTGTGTCGTCCGCCTCGCGAGGCTTGGCCCCTCGCGAGGGTCTGGAGCGTTTGTTGGTGAAGACGGGCCTAACTGGGCCGCGAGTAGAGCCACGCCATGGGCCGCAGGCAGGCAAGTCTGGGGACCCCCATTCCCAGAACGCCGACAGTAGCCCCCAGGCCCAAGGCGCGCTCGGGCATGGCTTTGAGGTGAAGCCAAAGGGCAAGTGCGGAGCGCCGCGGCCCCACCAGCCTGCGGCCTTGGTTGACGCATGGCGGTTGATTGGACCTGGGCGTCTCCGCTTCCCCACGCTGCCTCGGGAACTGCCTGTCTGACAAAAGGCTGGCGCGGGCAACGCTTGGCTTCATTGCTTCCTTTCGCCTTGCTCTAGATCCCCTTTCTTTCTCCTTGCTTCTAAAATCTCCATATCTGCTCTCATCCCCTTCCGCATCAACGACCAATGGCGCCCCGGAAGGTCTGGGTTTCCTTGCCGCCTGCCTGGTACGAGCCGGCTCTGGATGCGCCCAATGTCTCAGAGAAGAACCTCGCCGCCACGCGTCTATTGACGGCGGGAGAGAGCAATGAGAGGGGGAAGACCGAGCTCCGGGCCGGCTCTGCCGTGCCGCAGCCCGAGGGAAGCACCTTCTTCCCCTTCTTCATGAGCAGCATCATCGCGGGGCTAGTTCCCCCCTTTTCTGACTTCTTCTATGAGGTGCTTGAGAATTACGGGCTGCAGGCGCTGCATCTTCATCCCAACTATATCCTTCTCTTGTCGATCTTCGCCTTCTACTGCGAGGCGTATCTCGGCGTGATGCCGTCTGTGGCTCTGCTGCGCCACCTCTTCTTCCTCCGCATCAACGAGGGTCGTACCTCCGGGTGCGCCAACTTCATCGCGGCCGTCAAGGCCAACTCGATCTCGAAGGCCGGGAAGAAGGCCGAAAGCTTCAGGAGCAAGTGGGTCATGATGGACGCCAAGTGCGTCCACCCACGCTTGGTGCTGCCAACGGAGATGCCCCAGTCTGACAAGGGGTGGTCTCGCGCGAAGCTCACTGATGACCGGGCGACGTCGGTGCTGGAGAAGATGAACGCCGACCTGAAGCCGGGCAACATAAAGGCGGCGAAGGTGACAGGGGCCATGCTCCTGAGGGAATTCCTGATGCTGCGTGTGGCCCCGCTTCAGGCGCGTATGCGCCCCTTGTGGAGGCTTGGGGACGAAGTGGACAAGGTTCACCTGAGCCGGGAAGCCCTGCCTGACGATGAGCTGGCTGCGGCTCTCCGCCTCCTGGTCGGGGACGACCAGGAGTACCCGCCGAGCGTCTTCGTTCCCTTGTTCTGCCGCAAGGACGGGGCGCAGGTCGTGGCCGCCAGGCTGACCTTTGATGGGCGCGGGCTGGTGCCGCCAGCGCCTCCCGCGGCCTCGGCAGCGACGGTGCCAGTGGAGGTGTCTTCTGACGAGTCTCGCAAGGAGGAGGAGGACGAGGACGAGGAGTGCGACTCGAAGGTGACCCCCGAGGGGATGGGGGAGACCTCCCCCTTGTGCAAGGCTGACCTCCTCCGCACCATGCCTGACGACGACGACGAGACCAACAACCTCCGGAGGGGGTAGCCACCCGTGATCCCGATGAAGGGCAGGTCGACACTGGTTTCCCGGGGTGGCGCCCCTGTTCTGACGCCGCTTGGGGCTGCTTCTGGCCCGCCTGGAACCCGTGTGCCTGCACCCCAGGCTGGGAGGCTCTCGGGCTTCAAGCTCAGCAAGAGGAGGGTGGACTACATGACCGTAGACTAGTAAGTGCTCGTGCTCCATCTTGTTCTTGATTATGTTGCTGATTCTTGACGTTCACCGTTGATTGGCTAGGCCGCCACCTACGGCGAAGAAGAGGAAAGAGGAGGCGGTGGTGCTGCTTGGGACCAACCTGCCTGCTCCGGCTGCGTCTCCCTCCGTGGAGAAGTGCAGCGTTGGTGCTCATGTCTCTCCATCTCGGTCGTCCTCGCGAGGCCTGGGGGAGAACCCTCGGGAGGAGTCAGCCCTCGTGGCCCAGCTGGCTCCGGAGGCACCAGTGTCTGGCTCGGCTGCTGAGGTCTCCAAGGCTCAGGAGCCCCCGGTCTCCCAGGCTATGGTGATGATACCTTCTCCTCCTCCTCCCACCGCACCGCTGGTTCCAGGTCCTTCCGCCTCCCCTGACATCTTGGAGCACGCTCTTTCCGAGATGACCCGGCTGCGAGAAGATCTTCAGGGCGTCGACCCCCACCTGGTGGCTGGGCGCCTGGAGCTAGTCTCTGGCTGGCTCCATTCTGACGTGTCCGTTCGGGCGGCGCTTAGCCAGGCCACGGTGACCTCCGAGAAGGAGAAGCAAGCCGCCGCCCAAGCAGCGGCTGCTCGCGAGGTGGCGCTGAAGGACGCCGAGGCTGCCCAGGATCACTGTCGGGCGCTGGAAGCCAAGCTGAAGGCCCTGCGCAACGAGCATGCAGAAGAGGCCCGCAGCCGCAAGGCAGAGGAGGAGAAGATGAAGGCTCGGGAAGATGCCATCAAGGGTCGCGACGCCAAGCTGGAGCAGTCGGCGAAGGCACAGGCCACCGAGCGCGGCCGGCTGGAGGAGCTGGAGCGAAAGGTGAAGGCAGAGAAAGCCGAACTTGACGTCAAGGCGAAGGTTCTGGCCGAGGACCGCGCGGCCTTCGCGCTCCTCGAGGAGAGGTCTCGTGTGGCGCTGAAGACACTCTATGAGAAGGGCTTGGAGAAGCTGCTGACCACCGACGAGGATGGCCCCGCTCAGCTGCTTCCGTACTTGGTCGAGGCGCTTGAGGAAGTCGTGAGCGGCCTCGGCCCCATGGCAGAGGAAGAGTCTCGCGTCCTTTCTTCAGCTGCGCTGACACGCGTCTTCAGCCACCTCCATGCTCATGATCCTACCGCCCGCCTTGACGAGCTGCTGGAGCCTGTGGACGATGATCACTCCGCAGCCGCTGCCGCAGCCGTGAAGGGTCAGGTGGAGGCCCTGCTGAAGAAGTTCCATGCCTTCACTCCCGCCCCTTCGACTGGAGGCACCTCTAATCCTGCAGCTCCGGCGGGTGGCATAGCTGAAGGCGACGCCACCAAGGAGGGAGCGCCTCTTGCGTGCGTCGGCGGTGTCGAGGGATGACTTGCGGCTCCTTTTCTGTTTTATTCCTGCAACATGCATCATGCCTCGTGGAGGTGTTTAAACTTGCGAGAACAATATGTCTTGTAATATTTGCTTGAGATTTTGCGATTTTCTTCCTACTCGCTTTTCGTTCTACGTCGGCAGGGCCCGGCCCCATGCATACCTCTGCTGCTGTTGGGTCGTTCGGAGACCAGGACGAGACCAAGGAGTGAGGGGCTACGTGACCAGTTAGGCTCCTGAGTCCTGATGCTCAGGAGTCCCCCTCGATGCGCAAATAGCTTATAAGAAGGAGACGCAGGAGTGGGTCTAGTGTTCTACGTCGGCAGGGCCCGGCCGCGCGCAGACTAGAAAACCATGATGACCTGCTGACATTTGATTCACGCAATATTCATATAACTCATGGCAACTGGAGCTGCACTCATCAAAGTATTCGCCACCAAGAAATGGCTGGTCATGGACGTAATTGCGTGCTTCAAGTACGTCTGCTTTACTTTTAGCAAGCAACAAATCTACTTCTTCTTCATCCATGCCGTCAGAAATAATATTACTCCCCGATTTGAACAACCTGCTGTTAATTTGGTTCTGGGCGATGACTGCTTTAAGTAAGAGGCAATCGTTCTCTTTCCTCTTTACTCTCCCGCCGCGCTTCCACGTGGGTGTAGCCTTTTTGGCTACTTCCTTCTTGGTACTTGAAGCATTTCTGGCAGAACGTCTTGTTGGCTGCAAGGTAGACTGCCGAGCAGAAGGTGAAGCTTTGACGGACTGCTTAGCAGACGGTTTATCTATGCTGGACCGCTAAGCTAGCGGTGCTGCTGGGCTGTAGGAGCAGAGGCATCGGATTGCTGACCATGCGTTGAAGCTATGTCGGGTTTCTGCGCAGGTGCTGCCAACGTGTCGGTGTGCTTAGGAGGCCGTGCCAACGCGTTGGTTTGCTGAGCAGGAAGTGGTAACGCATTGGTATGCTGATCACGCCACTACGGACCGATGGACTGATGAGCCATCGGTTCTGGACCTACAGACTGCTTAGCAGGCGGTTTCGAAGCATCAGACTGCTTAGCAGTCCGTTCCACCAGGTTGGTGTGCTAAGCATGTGCTGCAGCTGGGTCTCCCTCGCAGCTTCAGCGGCCGGCATCTGAACCGGTGGTGCGTCTTCACTAGCTTCTTTGGGGCGGAGAATGACATGGCCTGTACACCACAAAGTCGGGCCGGCTGATCATAGGTTGATGCATCAGCCGTCGGAATACGAGTATTAGGTTCTTTGGGGGAAGCACGCTAGAGCTGCTGTGGCAAGGAGAGCATCACCGGTTGAGGGGCGACATTGGTTGCTATTGGCGAGGCTTCAGGGATCTCATCGATGAACTCTGTTTCCTTTCATGGCCACTGGATGTGATGTAACAGTGTTTTTTCCAAGGTCCTTTGCTCATCGAAGTCTCCTAGGACATTCTTCAGGGCAAATTCATTGAATCCAGGATTTACTTCAGTCACGTAGCACTTCACATAGCCTGACTTAAATGACACATTGTCCAACAAGAGGCCATCTTCCAAGAAGGGTGGGCAAACCCAGGCTGTTGCACATTTTAATGTACCTTCATAATGTGTAACCACGCCCTTCAATTTGTCTTTCATTCCAGATATATCAGATATAGCATCATCACGAGCAGCTGCAGTCTCAGTGTCGCTGGGGTCAGCTGATGCGCAACTACTCTTGTGCAGTGTTGTCGCGCAATAAGCAGCATCCTCCATGCCCGCCTCCCCTCCCTTCTGCTGGCTATCTGTGAGTGTTAGAGTCTTCTGCATCATCATTCACTCCGCAACATCCTTTCGAACAGCTGGATACATGTCCTTCCTCAACCTTTCATACAATGCATTCTGCTTCATTTCACTCCTCGCTTTTTTCATGCCGAGCCTCTCTTCTTTGCCGAGTGTGAAATCCCTCTTGTGCGGGACATTAACACCTATACCCCTTCCACGACCAGGGAGCTCTCTTGTTTCCAGAGTAATGGACATAATGTCACATGGCCCTGAGTTCCTGTAGAACTTTCTAGGGATCTTGGAAGCCTCTAACATCACTTGATACAGTTTTTCGTCATGTGAGTTTTTAAAGTAATAAGTTCCGTCATCACGCCTCCTTGCACGTGCCCGCAAGTAGTCTCTGGCGCGTTGGCCCCTGATTTCACTAAAGGCCGGATCCCACCCACCGCTACTGCTTCTTTGTCCTCCTGGTCCCATATCAGTTTCATGCCATAGTATCCTGCCACACCCATACGGTGGGGGTGTATGTTCTTCTTCTGAAGTTCTGATTCTTAAAACTCTCCTCAGCAAACTCTTTAGTTGCCCTGACCCTTTTGAATTTTTCCTAGTCTGCCTTTGTAATTTGGGGGTGTGCGGGGATTGGGTCCTTGCCTTCACTCAAGTACTTCTTGTACATCACGTGCTTCCAGTTTCTCCAAGCATCCCTAGCCTTCTTTAGTGTAGCGTGTTCCACCTGCATTCTCCACTGCCCTGGAACGTTGAAGTGATCCATGATCTCCCGGACTATTCGTCACCCTGTTTCTGTGTCAGCCTTCCGAAACCCTGGCAGATTAATGTTGAGCCTTGCCCTGCCAACAAATCCACACACACTCCTAAACCTCGTGCGTGCTTTATCTGGATTAGTTGGAGCCCAAGACTTTAAATCGATCTCGATTACTTCATATACACCTTTAGGCTGGTGTGTGGGCTTCCTTGAAGAATTCCTCCGTGTCCTGACTAGAAGGGTAATTGCTGCAGCTCTATCCCTTTCAAGATTACTCGATCCCTCACCATCTGCTAAAGACCTACGATTGTCGGAATCACATGAAGATACATCACCCGAAGCATGAGTGCTATCGCTGCTAATCGGCATCTACAGAGAACACATGCGAAACTCAGGAAAGGAGGATAAGCATAAAACTAACAACATGGTATCAAGCTTTCTAAACATGTCATGTAATAATTTAGAGAATGTATGGCTAATTTGTTAAGTTTGTGTGACTCGGGCGCCCGCGATCTGTAAATAGGCAGTAACTTATTGGAACAAATATATCTTATATGTACTAGTTAGGAAGGTACATAATGAACATATATATATGCTCTCCATTATTTTATAGCCAATTTGGGAACATACGGAATGAAATACGAAGAGGGATTGCGAGGAAATATGCCTCACCGCGATGGAGAGCAGTAACTAACAGGCTTCTTAATGCAAACCCGGCTAGACCACAGGAGAGGCGAGGATTAAAACATCGATATGCTCGAGGGTGGCTGGCGAGCAAACGAAGACGGCGAGGCGCGGGCAGCCCCGTGTTGGGAACGACAGTGGAGGTAGGCTTGACACCGAAGAGCGGGCACACGGCCGGGTGAGCACGCCGGTGCCGGAGATGGTTCTGCTGTGGATCTGGGGGAGGGGGAGCTGGCGATGGAGATTGGGTGGACTAGTTGAGTGAAACGGGGGCGGGTGGTGGGGGGGGGTCTTGGCGGCCTAGGTGAAAAGGGTGAAAAATATCCCCGGTCCCCGCGCGGAAAGGCCTATGCAAACGGTTGCCTCTAAGCGCTCGTGTGCACAAAGAGAATAATTTCGTTTGAAATGAAGACTTACTAATTTTGAAATGAAGACGTGAGTTCGCGTTTCGCCTCTAAATTTTTGCCACGTTAAGAAATCACCATTATACCACGGGTTTGATTTGCTGGCGCATTTCAGGTCTCGTGTGCTATATGTAAGACATTTTTGGCATTTACCGTGCATTTTGGCATATAAATCAATTCCTAGCCGGACTGCATTTCCTGTCGAAAGGGATGAGGATTACCATTCGATCTGGGAGCATACAATGGTGCAGACGTACGATCCGTGGGGTTTGGGTTCTGCCAATCACAACGCACGACTCAGATCGCGTGCACAGCAAAGGGGGGCATCGGCCACAGTTTGGTAGGCACACGGCTTTCGTGAGTGAACCATGTACTATTTTAAAACATTTACATGAACTAACAACACATTCTCGTTTGAATGAAAACAAGAGTGCATCATTTCGGCTCCAAATTGTTTTCCATGGTAAGAAATCACCATTGTATCCTATGGTTCGATTTTCTCGTGCATTTGAGTTATTGTTTGCTATATTTGAGTCGTTTGCTACAGTCGCAACTACACGTGGGTGCTCGCTAGCTAGCAAGATCATTTGTGTGTCGCTTTGGGAGTTTTCATTTGTAGTTCGGGAAACAGGAAAAAAGTCAAACAGTTCGGCCGCAGGGTGCGGCCAGAGGCGTATGCCTTGTTGGTATTCTAATTACAGGAAATGCATATAGAGTCCGGAAATAGCCAAAATCTGTGTGTCACCATGCCGTGTTCTCAGGATCACATGGAATTTTTTTGGTAAAGATGGCACGAGTTTTGATGCTCACGCCTTCCAAATTGGAGCATCTCACAAGAAGGATCATAGTTTCCAAAAGGAGACACGGCACTTCGGACTCTAATCATCAGTGACTACATCGTCTCACTTTGAATTATTTTGACAGTAAACAATCACGTATATACCCTAGGTTTGATTTTCTGGCCCATTTCAGGTCACGTTGCTATATTCAAGTCATTTTTTTGCACTTACCTTGCATTTAG
This sequence comes from Triticum aestivum, assembly GCF_018294505.1. Taxonomy (NCBI): domain Eukaryota; kingdom Viridiplantae; phylum Streptophyta; class Magnoliopsida; order Poales; family Poaceae; genus Triticum; species Triticum aestivum. The sequence goes on along the minus strand of NC_057805.1, from coordinate 172,132,373 downwards.
TGCATATAATTAAATTCAAAACCGTTCTACAACTACATCTGGGGTGTTAGTTAGCAAATAAGGTGTACAAATCATTTGTGTGTCGCTTTGCAAGTTTTCATCCATTGTCTGAGAAACGGGGAGAAGTTTCAAACATTTCGGCTGCGAGGTGCGGCCACTAGCATAGGCCTAGTCGTTATTTTAATTATTGGGAATTCAGATGGAGTCCAGACTTCATCAAAATTGGTGTGTGCCCGTGGCGTGCTCTCACAACCCCGGGGAATTTTTTTAGTAATGTGTCGGTGTGGAACGACACCTATGGGATCACAAGAGACCCTACTACGGTTGCCCGGGCGCAGGGTTGTGAGGAGAGCAGGGCTAGTAGACAGTACAAGGATCGTTTACCCAGGTTCGGGCCGCGAGGATGCGTAAAACCCTAGTCCTGCTTTGGTGGGTGTATTTCTGAGAGTTCTTGAGCTCTCGAACTAGCTGTGGTCAGTGCGTGGTTCGAAAGAGCCAAATCCTTCTCCAGTATGTCACGGGCCTCCTTTTATAGTTGAAAGGGGCTGCCACAGTGACACACAGGAGGTGAAAAGGCGTACAGTGTCCTGAGCTTACCGCTCGTATTACAGGACAAGACACATTTAATGCGTAGCTTAGGTGTCCCCTTGCTTTATTGGGGACGGGGGCGAGGCCCGTCCCGTCCGTCGCTGCTCCTCCTCGCCTTGACACGCGCCCTGGCCAGTGAGGTGCGTGGTGCCATGTACGCAGGCAGGCAGCTGAGGTGGCGCAGTGGCGGAGCCTTCATGAAGATCTGCATGCCGCCACGCAGGCGCTCGATGAGTTGGCGTGGGAGCTGCATGTTGCCATGCAGGTGCCCGCCCAGCTGGTTGGGCTGGCAGCTGCATGTGAACGGTGGTGGAAGCTTGGTTGGCGCAGGCCTGGCGGTGGCCCCGCTGGCGTCCTTGGCGAGGGCCTCGCCGAGTGGCCCGGCAAGGGTCTTGCCGTGGCGCGTTGTCGTCCCCGGCAAGGATCTTGCCGGGGGTCTGGTGCCCTTCCTCGGCAAGGATCTTGCCGAGGATCGTCGTCTTCTAATCCTCGTCTGATCTTGAACATGTCTTCATAAAGATCTGCATGCCACCACAGAGGTGCCTTCCCGAGCGCTGGCCCCACGTCGATGATGGCGTTGAGGACCGTGGGCTCAAGGGTGGCTTGTTTGTTGGTGTGGGGCGAGCTGCCCCGGCAAGGACCTTGCCAGGGCTGCTGAGGCTGCCCGGCAAGGGTCTTGCCGGGGGAACCTGCTTCGTCCCTCTGCTCTTTGTGGTCTTGGCCTTGGCGTTGCTTTGATTGTCTTGGGCTTCGGTCTTACCTTGGCTCACCTCCCCTGTTCTTCTTGGTGTGGCCGTGGGCGTGGCTCTGACTGCCCGTGCACAGGTAAAGGGGTACAAAAGCGTGCCCCTCTTTTTGTACACCGACAGGAGCCCCCGCGCCTGGGCCACATAAGCGCGACTCGTTGTTGGGCCAGGTCCAAAACGATGCGCGGGCAGGCGGGGCAGTTTTTACCGTGGTAAGACTCTTCGGGTGCTTCGCTTCCCACGACCCGCGCGCGCGGCGTGGCGTGGAGGGGTGTGCGTGACATGGGCGGCATGCGTGGGGCGGTTTCCACATGCATGCGTCATATCGCAGTAAAGAGGCGGCTCGCGCCTTCCCCGTAAAAAGAGGGAGGCGTGGAGGCGCGGCTCATTTACTGAGCGGGGCCGGGGCACGGTCTTCAAGGTGTCCACTCCCCACGATCACGGGGTGGGGAGAGGTCGCTTCACCCGTCCCCTCAGTTCTGCACGTCCGCCACGTGTCCTTCATGCGCCTGGGGTGGCAAGCGGTGGAGGCGGGAAACCGGGCCGTCGCTGGTTGGGGCAGCGGGTCGGTCCTGATTCCCTGCGCCTCCGGTGTCTGGATTGGTCGAGTGGGGCGGCTGAGCCCCAACCCCGCTCCTTTATAAAGAGGGGGAAGGGGGGATGGCATCCCGCATTCTTCCATCTTCTATCTCCTCCTGCTTCTGCTTCTTCCTCTCACCCGCCATGGAGAAGGGGAATCCTGGTCCCTCGACGGTGGCAGCGAGGGTCGCCGCTCGACAGCGCATCCCTCCTGCTCCTGAGCCCACGGTGGTGGAACCGGCCGCGAGGAGAAGGGGGAGGGGGCGAGGCCGTGGGCGAGGCCGGGGCAGAGGCCGTAGCGCTCGGGGAAGAGGAGGACGGGGCGGCGCGCCGGCCTTGCCCCCGCCAATGATGCCCTTCCCGATGGAGGGCCACATTGAAGACCAGCCTTGAGAGTTCTTCATCAGGCTGCGCCGGCCTCCGCGTCGTCGTGTTCGTCTCCCTGCCCCGTTTGCTTGGGTGATGGAGCGTGACCCACCCCAGACCCTCAGGTTGCACATGAGGGGATGTGGGAACGGGGGCACGCGGGTCGACGTCGACTTCCCGGCTCCTCGAGTTATGTACCTCCGCCGTGGATGGAAGACGTTCTCCCGCATCCATAGCCTGACGGCGGGGCTCGTCCTCTACTTCAAATTAATGGAGGACGGCCTGCTCTCCGTCAAGGTCTTCGAAGAGTTTGGAACTCGCCTGAAATGCTGCGTGGAGAGCTCCTCTGATGGAGATTCCGACGATGGAAGCTCTTCCTCGAGCGAAAGTGACGAGGAGGACAGCGGGGACAAGTCCGACTCGGTGTCGGACACCCCGCGCCTGGGCGGGTGCGGCAGCAGTAGCATCTGCACCTGGCCGCTCCTCCGGCAGGGTTTTGCCGGGGGTGGGGCCAGCTCCTTGAACTTCTCTGGGCCGTCTCCTTGGGCGGCTGGCGTCGGGAGGCTGCGGAAGAGGAAGAGGGCGGGCGGCAAGGCCGTCAACTCAGAGTACGCGGGCACCGACGCCTTCATCGCGTATTGCCGGTCCTGCCACCTCGTCTTCCAGCTCCTTTCCCGGCACCGTCATCACCGGCCCGCCCGTGGGCGGCCGCCGATGTGTTCTCTTGGTGCTTTCTGCTGCTTGTAGCTCGCCTAGGCGCCCCTTTTTCCCTCTCGCCTCCTTGACCGCCTCCTGAGGAGAGGGACAAGAAAGGGATCACGGGCACCTTATCTCTTTTTTAATCTGTAAGCCTGTGGGCCTTGTTAAATTTAAAGCTTGTAATCCCCTTTGTTCATGTTTTTCATTTCGTACGAACTGTACCTGTATGGGATGTTTTTAATGAAAAAGGGATGCTTGCCAGGTTTTTTGTTCGTGGGTAAGTCCCGCGACAAGGAGCGAATCCTTGTTATTATTTTAGATAAACGTTTTTCGCCCGGCAACAGGCCTTGCCGCCCCCCCACTCCACTCGACCGTTCTCGCGCTCTTGGCGGAGGCCGGGATGAAGTGGGCTTTCGGCCCCTCACTCTACCTCCTTGCCGCCGCGGCTACAACCAAATCCGGACCCAGGAAATAATCCTTAGGTATAGGAAAAAGGGGAGCACGGCAGCCTAGAGATAAAAACGAGGTTTCACATGCCCCAGTCCCGTTCCGAAATGCATGACAGAGGATAAAAGACTTATCTGGATCTGCAGCCCCCGGCAACCTTGTCTTCCCGCGGTTGGATCCCCGTGCTTGCAGCCCCCGGCAACTCTGGTTCGCCGGGGTCGGGACGCCGGTCCGTTTTCTTTCTTCCAAGTAGCTCAGCAGAAGTGCTCATGTGCCCTGCGAACCAAAAGAGGACAGAAGAGAAACAGATAGACGCGCACTCGACCTCTAAGCTAGGGGTTAGTCGCTGCTGAGCACTATCAACCCTAACCAAGGAAGAGACTCGACCTAGCATGCATGCTATGACTTAGGGCGCCAGCGCTTCATTTATTTACGCTCAGGGTCTGCGCCTGGCTTTGTACAAAGGGTCACATGCCTTGCCGGCAAAGCTTGTACAAAAGGTGGCTTGCCAGGAGGCCCGGCAAGCCGCGCCTTACCGGTAAAACTTGCGAAGATGCTCAATGTTCCAGGAGTTGCTCACTGGGACGACATCCTCGGTCTCCAGGCGGACTGTGCCAGGCCTGGTGACTCGTATTACCCGATAAGGGCCTTCCCACTTCGGCGTCAACTTGTTGGAATTCTTGGCCGACTGAACGCGCCGAAGAACAAGGTCGCCTTCCTCAAAGCTTCGGGCATGAAGCTTGCAACTATGGTAGCAGCGCAAGGCTTGCTGGTAGCGTGCCGCTCTCACAGCCACCCGAAGACGATCTTCCTTAAGGAGAGTCGCGTCATCTTGGCGCAACGGCTCTTGCTCAAGCTCATCATAAGCGAGCACTCGAGGTGATCCGTATATGAGTTCCGTGGGGAGAACTGCTTCTGCCCCGTATACCAGGGCAAAAGGTGTCTGGCTGGTGGCTCGATTTAGCATCGTCCTGATCGACCAAAGAACCGCCGGCAACTCATCAATCTAACGCCTTCCACTCTTGTGCAGCTTGTCAAAGGTCTTCGTTCTCAGGCCTCGCAACACTTCAGCATTTGCCCTCTCAGCTTGGTCGTTGCTCCGTGGATGTGCCACGGAAGCAAAACAAACCTTGCTGCCGAGGTTTTGGATGTACTGCATGAAGGTGTGGCTTGTGAACTGCGTGCCGTTGTCGGTGATGACTCTGTTTGGCACACAAAAATGGCAGACCAGTCCTTTGAAGAACTTGACGGCTGACTGGGTAGTCACCTTGCTCACTGCTTCCACCTCCGGCCACTTTGTGAACTTGTCGATTGCAACGTACATGTACTCAATGCCCCCGACAGCACGGGGAAAGGGCCCAGTATATCGAGCCCCCAGACCGAGAATGGCCAGGAGAGAGGGATTGTTTGAAGGGCTTGAGCTGGTTGATGAAACTTCTTTGAATGGAACTGGCATGCTTCACACTTGGTTACTAGTGCCGTCGCATCCTGGAGGGCGGTGGGCCAGAAGAAGCGTTGCCAGAACGCCTTCCCAGGAAGGGCCCTCGACCCTATGTGGGAGCCACATATGCCTCCAGGTATCTCTGCCAACAGCTCCAGTCCTTCCTCCCGGGGGATGCACTTGAGTTTCACACCATTCGGCCTTCTCCGGTACAGGACGTCATCGACGAACTGGTACAGGGCGGACCGGCAGGCTACTTTCTCCGCTTCTTCCTGCTCCTCAGGAAGCTCCCCTGTTTGGAGGAATTGGACGGTATGTTGCGCCCATGCCGGAGCCTGGGGCTCGACGGCAAGGACCAAAGGCATCTCTTCGCCATGGGAGCGGCTGTCTCTACGGCCAGGCTTGACGCCCTGCCGGAGCCAGTTGCTCTTGGGCAGGCTCAGCGTCCGCGGCAGCACCCTTGCCGGCAGCCCCAGGGGGCTCGTAGGAAGTACTTGCCGGACCTGATTTCCTCCGCTTGTTCCGCCCCGCTGATGGTTCGACGGATGGTTGAGTTAACCAGACCAAAAAGGTACCTGGTTCCGCAGGTAGCTTGAATGCGGCACTCTTTGACAGGTAATCGGCGATGTCGTTCTCCGCTCGGGGGACGTGCTCCGCCTGGATACCGTCAAAGCGTTCCTCCAGCTTCCTCACCTCATCTACGTAAGCTTCCATCAATGGGCTCTGATAATCCTTGTTGACCTGCCTGACAACGAGCTGCGAGTCACCCCTGACGATGAGCTTCTTAACCCCGAGGTCTGCCACGATCCTGAGACCGCCAAGCAATCCCTCGTACTCAACAGTGTTGTTGGTGGACATCTCCCTGGGGAAGTGCATCTGGATCACGTACTTGAGGTGTTCTCCGGTGGGTGCGACGAGCAGCACACCGACACCGGCGCCTTGCAGTGAGAAAGCCCCATCAAAGTACATGATCCATTCGCGGTCTGCTTCCTTGCCGGGGAGAGTGGTCTCCTGGATTTCTTGTTGCGGCCCCGGGCAGGCCTCTCTTGATGGTTGTCCTTGCCGGGGCGGCCTCCTTGGCCGCCACGCTTCTTGCCGGACCCCTCCGCACCGTCCTGGTCCTTCTCCTTGTCCCGCCTCTCGTACTCAGCCTTTTGCTTCTTAGCAAGCAGCTCGACTTGCCGGCAGTTCTGGAGGTCGTGGCCCTTGGTGCGGTGGATCTTGCAGTATTGCTTGCCGGAGCTTCCTGGCTTGTCGATAGCCGCCAAGGCCCGGGTGGTGGCGCACCCGGCAATCTCCTTGCCGAGGGCGTCTGCCTTCACCTTCTTGCCGGTACCGGTGTCGTCAGATCCCTCAACAGCAAGCACGACCTTGCCTTTGTGTTTCCTATTGCGACGCCGGCCCTTCTTCGTCGGGGTAGCGGCGTCTTCATCGGTAGAGTCGGTTTCCGCGCCGGCGTCTTCGCCGGGTTACTTCCTTCCCTCTTCAGCCCGGGCGCACCTATCGGCCAGAACGTAGAGCTCGGCCACATCCTTAACTTTGGTCATCGCCAGCTCTTCGCGCATCTTGCGATTGCTCACGTTCTGGTGGAACGCGCTAATCACAGCGGCGGGATGAACGTCGGGGATGTTGTACTGCACCCAGCTGAATCTCTGGATGTATGTGCGCAGGGTCTCCCCTTCCTTCTGGGGAATGATATGCAGATCACTGGCCTGGCCATGAGCTTGGTGGCCTCCCGTGAAGGCGCCAACGAACTCATGGCACAGATCCGACCAGGAAGAAATGGAATCCGCCGGCAAGTGCATCAACCAAGACATCACATTGGGCTTCAGTGCCAGCGGGAAATAGTTGGCAAGCACCTTGTCGTCACGAGCTCCAGCTACTTGCATCGCGATGGTGTAGATGCTGAGGAACTCGGACGGATGTGTCTTGCCAGTGTACTTCTTGCCGACGTCGGGTTTGAACGTGCGGTGGGACAGCCACTGGAACTGCTGCAGCGCACGGGTAAAGGCTGGGCAGCCCACCTCGTAAGGTAGGCCGCCGGAGCCCCCCGGTGCCGGGTGGTCCATAGCGGGCCCCGCCCGCTTGTCCGACTGGCGGCGCATTTCGCGCCGGCGCTCGATGTTGGTTCGAGCGTCTTCGTGAGCTCGTTCCCGAAGGACCTGGCGCTGGTCGCGGAGGGTCCGCGGGTCGGACGACGCTATGGATATATTATCACAAGCGTCGTCACGACGGGCCGACGCCCGCGGCGGCTGGCGAGGAGGAGGAGAGTGCACCGTGGCCGCAGCTCCCCCGGTTCTCCTAGCGCCAGCATGTGGTGGCTCGGTGGAGCGCCGACCCGAGGGCCCCGCCGGTCGCGGATCGTCTTCGTTTGCGACGGCGACGAGGCTTCGGATGGTGGCCCTCCACTCGTCGAGCTTCTCCGCAGCAGGAGGGAAGTCGAGGAGCAGCTGCGCGCGCGCCAAAGCTTCCGCTGGCGTGGGCGGCGGTGACAGCTGTGTGGACTGCAGCGCACTTCGACTTCTAACTACGTTAGAAGGAGCTCCGTTACAACCCAGCGGCTGCGTGCCATTTTCGCCAGTGCTTCGGCGAGCGTGCTGAACCCCTTCATCTTGCGGATGACGCACAGGGCTCTTCCCACGGCGGTGCCCAGGTTCACCGACGTGGTGACGCTGCACGGCGCACACACCATGGGAAGAGCGCGCGGTGGTCGCCGGTGTGGGCGTCCTGGAGGTTGCTGCGCCGCCCAAGGGTGGCACAGCAACACTCCTGGAGGGCCCCGCGCCGCCTGCAGGGGGCCATGCCCCATCTTTGGATCCGGCGACGTGTAGCTGGTCGTCTGGTGCGCGAACGACGCCGCTCGCCAGGCTCCGATTGCCTGGGCGATGCTGGTGCCCGCGGGCTGCGGCCCGGGTCCTGTCTGCGACCGGTCCGCTGCTCGTCCGCACCGGCACGGGCCGTTTGGCTCCCAACGAGCCGATCGCCATGGCCGTGTTCTTCTTAGGAGCCATGGCGACGAAGAACTGCTTGGCTAACTACCAGACCAGATTCTCACAATTGCGCCCCCTACCTGGCGCGCCAAAGATGTCGGTGTGGAATGACACCTATGGGATCACAAGAATCCCTACTACGGTTGCCGGGGCGCAGGGTTGTGAGGAGAGCAGGGCTAGTAGACAGCACAAGGATCGTTTACCCAGGTTCGGGCCGCGAGGATGCGTAAAACCCTAGTCCTGCTTTGGTGGGTGTATTTCTGAGAGTTCTTGAGCTCTCGAACTAGCTGTGGTGAGTGGGTGGTTCGAAAGAGCCGAATCCTTCTCCAGTATGTCATGGGCCTCCTTTTATAGTTGAAAGGGGCTGCCACAGTGACACACAGGAGGTGGAAAGGCGTACAGTGTCCCGAGCTTATCGCTCGTATTACAGGACAAGACGCATTTAATGCGTAGCTTAGGTGTCCCCTTGCTTTATTGGGGACGGGGGCGAGGCCCGTCCTGTCCGTCGCCACTCCTCCTTGCCTTGACACGCGCCCTGGCTAGTGAGGTGCATGGTGCCATGTAGGCAGGCAGGCAGCTGAGGTGGCGCAGTGGCGGAGCTTTCACGAAGATCTGCATGCCGCCACGCATGCTCTCGATGAGTTGGCCTGGGGGCTGCATGTTGCCACGCAGGTGCCTGCCCAGCTGGTTGGGCTAGCAGCTGCATGTGAATGGTGGTGGAAGCTTGGTTGGCGCGGGCTTGGCGGTGGCCCTGTTGGCGTCCTTGGCGAGGGCCTTGCCGGGTGGCCCGGCAAGGGTCTTGCCGTGGCGCATTGTCCTCCCCGGCAAGGATCTTGCTGGGGGTCTGGTGGCCTTCCTCGACAAGGATCTTGCCGAGGATCGTCGTCTTCTAATCCTCGTCTGATCTTGAACATGTCTTCACAAAGATCTGCATGCCACCACAGAGGTGCCATCCCGAGCCCTGGCCCCACGTCGATGATGGCGTTGGGGACCGTGGGCTCAAGGGTGGCTTGCTCTGTTGGTGTGGGGCGAGCTGCCCCGGCAAGGACCTTGCCGGGGCTGCTGAGGCTGCCCGGCAAGGGTCTTGACGGGGGAACCTGCTTCGTCCCTCTGCTCTTTGTGGTCTTGGCCTTGGCGTTGCTTTGATTGTCTTGGGCTTCGGTCTTACCTTGGCTCACCTCCCCTGTTCTGCTTGGTGTGGCCGTGGGCGCGGCTCCGACTGCCCGTGCACAGGTAAAGGGTACAAAAGCGTGCCCTTCTTTTTGTACACCGACATAAAGTTTGGCATAGGTTTTGATGATCGCTGCTTCCAAACCGGAGAATCTCACATGAAGGACCATGGTTTCCAAAAGGAGACGTGTCAATTCAAACTCTAGTGGTGGGTGACTTCTTCGTTTGGCCTCATAAAAATTTCCATTGTACGCATTCACCATTATACCATGGGTTTGATTTTCTAATGCATTTCAGGTATCGTTTGCTATATTTAAGACATTTTTGAATTTAACGTGCAATTTGTGGATATAAATAAAATCACAACCGGAACTGCATGTGCTGTCGGAAGGGATGAGGATCACTGTTCGATCAAGGAGAATCCAACGGTGCAGACGTACAATCCATGGGGTTTGGGTGCTGGCCAATCAGAACACATGACTCAGATCGTGTGCTATTTGAAAACATTTACATTAACTAACATCATATTTTTGTTTGAATGAAAACATGAGTTCATTGTTTCACTTGCAATTTTTTTTCAACGGTAAGAAATCACGATTGTACCCTATGGTTCAATTTTCTGGTACATTTTACCAGGTGGCAGGCCTCGCTAGAAATCTCAAACTTTGAATATGCAAAAAAGAGATCTCGTTTGTATGTATATATATAGTCGCAACTACACATGCGTGTTAGCAAGAACATTTGTGTGTCGCTTTGCCAATTTTCATTCATTGTGCGAGAAATGGGAAAAACTTCAAACAGTTCAGCCGTAGGGTGAGTCCAAAGGCGTAGGCCTTGTTGCTATTTTAGTTTCAGGAAATGCATATAGAGTCCGGAAAATAACAAAAATCATTGTGTCACTATGGCGTTTTCTCACAATCGCATGGAATTTTTTTGGTAAAGTTTGGCACAAGGTTTGGTGCTCGCACCTTCCATACCGGAGCATCTCACAAGAAGGATCATAGTTTCCAAAAGGAGACGCGGCACGTCAGACTACAGAATCATCAGTTACTTGCTACATCGTTCCGGCCCATTTCTGGTCGTCTGCTATGTTTAATTCATTATTTGCACTTACCTTGCATTTTAGTGCATATAATTAAAGTCAAAAACCTTACTACAACTACATGTGGGTGTTTTAGTTAGGCTATACTTAGGCTACTCATAGTGGAGAGTGTCATATACTAGTATCATGCATATATATATGATACTAGTGTATGATACTACCTTTAATTATAGCGCATAGTATAATACATAGAGTATAGTGTCATAGATAGTATTTATTGCCATGCATGACACAAATTAGCATCACAATTAACATGATACCGTATCTACCTATATGTTGCTCTAACCCTCTCTATATTTAATTCTTTGCCACGTCAGCGTACTTGCTATTTCCGAGTGCATGATATCCTCGGCTATGATACCACCACTATGGCCAACCTTATATAGTGGGGAGTATCATATACTATAGTATCATGCATATGATACTAGTGTATGATACTACGTACGTACCTTCATAGTGCATATATAGTATCATAGAGTATTATATATCATAGATGACCGTATTTATGGCCATGCATGGCACAAAGTAGTATAGCATTTATTATATATGTTACGGTATCTACCTATCTTACTGTTTTTTTGCCACATCATCATATTAGCTATTCCCGAGTGCATGATACCGGCTATGATACCCCCACTATGGCCACCCTAAGGTTGGTCGTAATAGGAGTATCAAGCGGTATCATGCATGCCAACTAGACTTTTTGGATGATGTGGCACATAGTTAAATGAGGAAAGAGAGGGTGTGGTATCATATCATGATACCGTATCATATTAAATGTTGTACTACTTTGTGTCATGCATGGCAATTAATAAGGCAACCTAAGATACTAACTTATGATACTATGCACGCATTACGGAGGTAGTATCGATCATATACTAGTATCATGCATATATATGATACTAGCAAGTGTATGATATACTAGCTACGTCACTAAGAGCATGGTTAATAATACAGCCAACGGTCGGCTATAAGAAGTTGCCATGTCATATACAACCAACCTCTTAGCCGGCATGTACAATAATAAGTTTTAAATATGTACTAGTTTATCAATAATTGGCCCACCTTACATCCTCACAAAGTGTCTTGGGTCTCGTGTTGCAGCTGGCTACTAACCAAGAGCCTGCTTCTCTTTTCTCTCCTCTTCTCTTTCCTCAAACTAACCAGATATATATTATTCTTTTCCTTATAGCCTGCTTATGTCACTCTATTGTACTTTCTCTAATGCATAGTATCATAGAGTAGTATCATGTAGTACTTTATTTATTGTCATGCATGAAACATAGTAGCATAGCATTTATTATGATACAGTTTCATGATATGATACTTAACCCTCTCTTTCTTCATTTAATTCTATGACAACTCATCAAAACTGCATAGTTGGCATGCATGATACTAGCTATGATATCCCCTTACTATCAGCCTAGCAAAGAAGGTGTACAAATCATCCATTGCTTTGTGAGTTTTCATCTGTTTGTTCGAGAAGCGGGGAGAAGTTTCAAACATTTCGGCCGCGAGGTCCAGCCACTGGCGTAGGCCTAGTTGGTATTTTAATTACAGGAAATTCAGATGGAGTCCGGACATCATCAAAATCAATGTGTGCCCATGGCGTGCTCTCACGACCCCATGGAAAAAAATTGGTAAAGTTTGGCACAAGTTTTGATGATCGCTCCTTCCAAACCGGAGCATCTCACATGAAGGATTATGGTTTCCAAAAGGAGATGTGTCAATTCAAACTCGTGTAGCCGGTGTCTTCATCGTTTGGCCTGATAAATATTTCCATGGTACGCAATCACCATTATACCACGGGTTTGATTTTCTGGCGCATTCAAGGTATAATTAGCTATATTTAAGACATTTTTTGAGTTTAACGTGCATTTTGTGCATAAAAATAAACTTACAACCGAAACTGCATGTGCTGTCGAAAGGGATGAGGATCGCCGTACGATCTGGGAGCATCCAACGGTGCAGAGGGATCACGCATCACTATTGCCACCTTAACTTTCACATAGTCAAGCTCCCAAATCTCTTTGATGGTTCCATGGTATACCCTTTTATCAGCTTCATCTACAGTCATCCATTCTATTCGAACAGAGCTGTTCTGATATGAGGTCTTCCCATCACGTTCCTCAGTGTAGAACGTGTATCCATTTATGTCATATGCTTGGTACGTCAACACCGTAGGTGATGGCTTTTGTGCCAACCACGTAGCAATGTCATCGATGGATCCTTGTGCCAAACAATTCTTCAGCCATTCGGTGTAGTTCTTAGTGTGCTCCTTCATCTCCACATTTGATGAAGGCACCATTGGTAAGAAGCTTTGGCATATCCCCGCCAAGTGTTCTTCGGCATAAGCGCTGAGAACTGAGCTATTAAGCAGTACCATCAAATGGGCTTTCTCTGCTAATTCTCCGCGTCCAGCCATTTGCGTGCCAGCAAGGACCGGCTAACCTTTCAACCTTCCCTCATGGCGAGAGAGGGGAAAACCTATAGGTCTTTGTTTCATGTATTCGGTGCAAAACTCAACCACCTCCTCCGCAGTATAACCTTATAGGATGCTTGCCTCTGGATGGTTTCGGTTTCGATAAAAGCGCTTCAGTATTCCCATGAACCGCTTGAAGGGATACATGTTGCGAAGAAACACATGACCACAATACTTTATCTTGCCGACAAGGTGCACAGTGAGATGGACCATGACATCAAAGAATGACGGTGGGAAAAACATCTTGTCGGTGCAACAAACCCTCGGTCTCTTGCCCAGACTGTGCATAGGCACGAGAACAAGGTTGAAGCGCCAACCCAAGTCAGAGTACAAGGAACCAATAGATTTGAAGGACCAACATGCAGATCATAGGGACGAAGATCAAGCCAGAGAAGCAGGATATCGTCGGGAAAAAGGCATCCTTTGCCGGACAGGCGAGCCCGACAAGGGGCGAGGCCACCCCCAGAAGCAGGGGACCAGAGCATCTAGGCAGGGCCTACCGGGGCTCGCGGAGGCAAAACCACCTCACCAACCATTCCACCATGACCCACGTCTTCGATCAATGTGGTGTCAAGCCGCAGAGTTACTAAGTAGCAGCCATTCGCCACATGGCTGCCTCTCCCTATAGGAAAAACCCAGAGACGACACCCGTCCTGCAACGTGTCAAGCAAGCAGGTGCAGAGCTGGCAAGATAGCCCGACAAGCCTTGCCGGGCAACCAACTATGTGACATTAAGCGGTGCACTTAATGTGCCCTGTCAGCCCGCAGAGTTAGGTATGATAGCATTCTTGCTATCTTATCAGTGCGTAATGACTACTTTGCCGTTGTGGCAACTGATCTATAAAAGGAGGCCCGTGGCCACCATTTAAAGGGTTAGAAGGTTGGATAACTCACACCCCCATATGCGCGTAGCCACTATCGCCCTGAGGCAACCCTTGCCCTGCAAGTGTACTACACTCCACCACCATCTTTCCACCATCAATCCACCAAAGCAGGAGTCGGGTTTTACGCCTCGCGGCGGCCCGAACCTGGGTAAAACTGCCCGCGTGATCTCTGATGTGCTGTCCCACGCTCGTCTGCTCTTTGTGTAACGCGACGTCCCCCTGCCGAACCAGCAAGGGGCCTCCTGGGCCCATAGGTGGTTGTGGTTTCCCGGGACATCTTTGGCGCGCTAGGTAGGTGGCTCGCTTGTGCGAACCTGAAGGCATGTGTAGCACGTCATATTCATCACCATCTTCATCTTCGACGACGCCATCGACCATGGCGCCCAAGAAGAAATCTGGTCCTTCGGCTCACCCATCCACCTCGAAGGCTCCGCCGCCCACGGCCTCTAACGTTGCGGGGATTTCTGAGGTGCACGAGGATGCGGACGCTGCTGGGGATGTGGTCGGAGCAGGCGGCACCGTCACCACTTCCCCCGCAGCCGACGCAGGAGCGAGGGGCACCGGAGGAGAGCAACATCAGCAACACCCCGATGGCCATGCTCCCCAAGGTCCGGGTGAGGGGGTTACTCCGTCTACGCCCCTCTCTCCCACCGATGGGCATAGCCACAGCAACGGCGCTCGGACTGGGGCGAACCGCCGCCCTCCGGCCGCCCCCACCACGGGTGCGGTCGCACCGCATGCACCTCCCACGGGACGGCCCGACCAAGCCGCTGCGCCCGACGGAGCCGCTAGCCCTCGAGCGCCTTCACCACGCCACATCCAGGTGGCCGCCCCGCAGCAACATCGGGGGCGCAGTGCTACCGCCACTGGCACCGTCAGGAAACGAGCGACGGTGCGATCGACTTCATCATCATCCATGCCAAGTACAGCTTCGGAGGCCATGGCATGAGCTTAGCTGCTGCTGAGGTTTCCGCCAGTGGCCGAGAAGATGGACGAATGGTGTGCCACCATCTAGAGCCCGCTCGGTTTCGTTGAAGCAGGGGGCTCGAAGCGAGCTGGCCCGACACGACCTCCCCAAGCGGCAACAACTGCTCATGCTGCTGATCGTACGGAAGGGGCCATCCCCACGGTGCAGTCCCCACCATGGCAGCCAGCGCGAGCGCAACAGAATCAAGACCCAGATGATGTCTCGATGGCCTCTTCTGACCCTCAAGCACGTCCAGGCCAGCATCGAGCCCCGGAGGATAGGCAGAGAGGAGATGCACGCATCGTCATCGAGCAACCCCGCGACGACCTCCGCCGGACCGACGGGTGCGATAGCCTCAACGTCGACGAGCCTACGCTCGGTGCTGGCGGGTGCCAACCTTTCGAGGTTGGCTGCCCTGCCTTTACACGAGAGCTGCGGCAAGTCTGTTGGCCGTCCGTTCACACGTTCAAGCCAAAGATACATGAGAAGTACGACGGGAGGCTGAACCCGGAAGAGTTCTTGAGCATCCACACCATCGCTGTTCAGGCTGCCGGGGGAAGAGATGAGAAGGTGTTTGCCAACTACTTTCCTTTGGCCCTCAAGTCCAATGTGAGGTCTTGGCTGATGCACCTACCGGAGAACTCCATTTCGTCATGGCCTGACCCATGCCACGAGTTCATTGGCGCCTTTACTGGTGGTCATCAAGAACCGGCAGGCCCAGCGACTTGCAGCTTCTCCAGCAGAAGGAAGGAGAAACCCTCCATAAGTATTTACAGAGATTCAACAAAGTTCATAGAAATATCCCAAATATCCATCCGGTAGCCGTAATAGTTGCCTTCTAGTCCAATGTGCACAACCGCCGGAATCGTTCCAAGATGAACGTGTGGTTGCCCAAGACTGCTAAGGAGCTTTACACATTAGTGGATAAGTGTGCTCGGATGGAGGAGGGAAGAAAGTTGCCAGGAGAGGAAGATTGCACTAAAGTTGATTGAGAGGATGGACGAATCAACCAGTCAGAAGAAGAGCAAGAAGCGCAGTAAGAAGCGGAGAGATAAGGCAGTGATGACTGTTGAAGGATCGGGTACGCCTAGTATCGGCAAGAAGGCCAAAGCTGAGGCCCCCGGCATGGAAGCTGCCACATGCACTGACTGGCGGGAGGCCGCTGCTGCCGAGAAAGCTGGGAAAGGCGATGGGTCGTACTGCAAGATTCATCGGACCAAGGGCCACGACCTTCAAGAGTGTTATCAGGTTGAACAGCTTGTCAAGAACTAGAGAGCAGAGTATGAGAAGCGTGATAAGGAAAAGGATCAAAAATGTTGCTGGCAGTAAGAGCCGAGGTGGTGAAGTAAATCGCCCCAGCAAACCCTTTCGAAAACAAGGAAAGCCCGCTAGAGGTCGAGAGAAGGGAACCTGTGATGATGAGAGTGATGGCGGGGATGAAGAGGAAACCAGTGAGCAGGAGTTTCAGAAGGCCACAGATGCCCTGTGCATTGATGGAGGTGCATCTCCACACACTTCTCACCGCCAGCTAAAGCGGTGGGCACGAGAAGTCAACACCGTGGAACCAGCGCCAGAGGCCCGGAAGCCGCTCAAGTGGTCCCGTATGCCCATCATCTTTGACGAGGAGGATCATCCTGGCCGTACCACTGCGGTAGGGTGTTTGCCATTGTTGGTCTCCCCAAGAATTCGCAACCTCAAGGTCACAAAGATGCTAGTGGATGGCGGGGCCAGGTTGAATCTGATTTCCCCAGCAGTTATCGGCAAGATTCAGATAGGAGAGGAAGAGTTAGAGGTTACCGGCACGTTTCAAGAAGTTAATCCCGGCAGGAGCCGTCCTAAGGGAAAGATCATGGTGCCGGCAATGTTTGGCGGAGAACTGACCTACCGGACTGAGAGGATTGTGTTTGAGGTGGATGCTGTCCCCCTGCCGTACAATGGGATTCTTGGACGCCCGGCCCTGGCTAAGTTCATTGCGGCATCCCACTATGCCTACAACACATGGAAGATGCCTGGGCCACTGGGATTCATCACCATCCCATCAGATGAGAAGGATGCAATCATTTGTGTGGACAAGATGTACCGAGACGCGGTCGCGGCAGAGGCAGCTCCCGCCAAGGAAAGTAAAGGAAAGAAGAGAGATTGTAGGGACTCCGGCAAATAGTCCGGGAAGCGTGCCCCACCGAGTGCACGTCACCCGTTGACAACGTGCCAGAGTGTTCTAACAGTAAGATATCCAAGGTCGCCGCACCCCAAGTGAAGAAGGTCCCGGCAGGGCTGGCTGGCGTTGATGGTACTTTCACTATCAGCGCCACCCTCGATGACAAATAGGAATGCACGCTCGTTGCCTTCCTGCGGGCGAATATAGATGTGTTTGCCTAGCAACCATATGATATCCCCGGTGTTCCCAGGGAGGTAATCGAGCACCACCTTGCTGTCTGCCCACATGCCCGACCTGTCAAGCAGAAAGTCCAGAAGCAGGCCTTGGAGAGACAACAGTTCATTGCGGAAGAGATCAAGAAACTCTAGGCAGCTGCTTTGGTCAGAGGAGTGCTGCACCGCACATGGTTGGCAAATCCAGTAGTAGTCCGAAAGGCTAACGGGAAGTGGAGGCTTTGCATAGATTTCACATATCTCAACAAGGCTTGCCCGAAAGACCTGTTTCCCTTGCCGCATATCGACCAGATTCTGGATTCCACTTCAGGTTGTGGTTTGATCTCCTTTTTGACGCGTACTATGGGTATCACCAAATCTTCATGTCCAAGGAAGATGAGGAGAAGACGCCATTCATCCCTCCATGTGGTACGTACTGCTTTATCCGCATGCCATTCGGATTAAAGAGTGCCCGGTCCACTTTCGCAAGGGCAGTCCAGATTGGTTTTGAGCCACAGTTGCACAGAAACATAGAAGCCTATATGGATGATATTGTGGTCAATACCAAGGATAAAGCCACCCTTCTTCAAGATTTGGAAGAGACATTTGCTAACTTGCGTAAGATCAATCGGAAGCTCAACCCGGAGAAGTGTGTATTTGGTGTCCCCTCCGGCAACTTGCTTGGATTCTTTGTATCCCATCATGGGATCAAAGCCAACCCTGACAAGATCAATGCCATCGAGCAGATCCAAGCACCCAGGACAGTTAAAGATGTGATGCGTCTGACATGATGTGTTGTCGCGCTAATCAGATTCATCTCCAAGTCTGCCGAGCGTGCCCTACCGTTCTTCAAACTATTAAAGAAGGCAGGTCCTATGAAGTGGACCCCAGAAGCATATGTAGCTTTGCAAGAGTTGAAAGCCTACTTTTCCTCTGTGCCTACCTTGGTTGCTCCCAAGCCTGAGGAGCCATTGCTGCTATATGCTACCTCTTGAGCACTGCATTGGTTTTCCCTTGAAGAGGAAAGGGTGATGCAGCAAAGTAGCGTAAGTATTTCCCTCAGTTTTTGAGAACCCAGGTATCAATCCAGTAGGAGGCCACGCACGAGTCCCTCGCACCTACACAAACAAATAAATCCTCGCAACCAACCGATAAGGGGTTGTCAATCCCTACACGGTCACTTACGAGAGTGAGATCTGATAGATACGATAGGATAATATTTTTGGTATTTTTATGATAAAGATGCAAAGTAAAGTAAACAAAATAAAAACGGCGTCAGAAATACCTTGTTGTCGGGAGATTAAATATGATGGAAAATAGACCCGGAGGCCATAGGTTTCACTAGTGGCTTCTCTCAAGAGCATAAGTATTTACGGTGGGTGAACAAATTACTGTTGAGCAATTGACAGAACTGAACATAGTTATCAAAATGTCTAGGTATGATCATGTATATAGGCATCACGCCCGAGACAAATAGACCGACTCCTGCCTGCATCTACTACTATTACTCCACACATCGACCGCTATCCAACATGCATCTAGAGAATTAAGTTCATAAGAACAGAGTAACACTTTAAGCAAGATGACATGATGTAGAGGGATAAACTCATGCAATATGATATAAACCCCATCTTTTTATCCTCGATGGCAACAATACAATACGTGCCTTGCTGCCCCTACTGTCACTGGAAAAGGACACCTAGACAATTTGTTTATTGATCAGCAGCAATTGGAATCAATATTTTATCACGTTCTGGCGATTTTTAACAATTAATTTCGTGAACAGAAAGTTTCTGGAATTTTCAGCAAGATCAAATAACTATCATCCAAGAAGATCCTATAGGTTTAACTTGGCACAAACACTAATTAAAACATAAAAACAAGTCTAACCAGAGGCTAGATCAAAGATTTATTCCTAAACATAAGCAAAAAGCAAACAACTAAAAAATAAAATTGGGTTGCCTCCCAACAAGCGCTATCGTTTAACGCCCCTAGCTAGGCATAAAAACAAGGATATATCTAGGTATTGCCATCTTTGGTGGGCAATTCTTCAATGAGACATCTATCATCCTTAGGAGTTTCTTTCTTTTTATTAATTATCAAACTTCTAGGCACATATCCGCAAAATTCATTTGTAGCAAATGGTTCCTTAATGATAGCAAAAAAGATTGGGATGAATACTTATAGATTTGAGATCTGCACTTTCCTTGCTAGAGGATTCACCCTTATTTTTAGGAACATACATAAGCTTGGCAATTTTAGTTGGAGGACTTGGAGTATTCCTTATGGAAGAAAAAGCGGTTCCCAAGTTGGTAATGATACCCTCAAGTTTATCGATTCTAGTGGAATCCTGATTTATTCTTTCATTAACTATGGGTTCCTTCTCCTTTATATTTTTCAATGTGACTCCTACTTTGGATCCATATTGGGTAATTTGGTTGTGGATCTTTTTATCCAAATTTTCAATTAACTCTACGGTAGCAACTTTATTTTCAACAATTTCAACTCTTTGCATTACATGCTCCAAAGTTAACATAGTTCCATTAACCAAAAGAGGGGGTGAGCCAAACAAATATATCATAGCATTATAAGAATCAAAAGTATGGCTACCCAAGAAATTACCTCCGGTAATGTTATCAAGGATATATCTGTACCAAGGAGTAGCGCCTACATAAAAATTGCGGAGAAGAACGGAAGTAGATTGCTTCTTGGTAGATCTATTTTGAGCATTGCAAATTCTATACCAAGCGTCTTTTAGATTTTCTCCTTCCCTTTGCTTAAAATTAAGAACTTCATTTTTGGGAGACAACGGAGAAGATAGGAGACCAGCCATAATGACAAGCAAGCAATCCAACACACGATCAAATGAAAAGCAAGTGAAAAAGAGGCGAACGGAAAAGAGAGGGCGAACAAAACGGCAAGGGTGAAGTGGGGGAGAGGAAAACGAGAGGCAAAAGGCAAATAATGTAATGCGGGAGATAAGGGTTTGTGATGGGTACTTGGTATGTAGACTTTTCCGTAGACTCCCCGGCAACGGCGCCAGAAATCCTTCTTGCTACCTCTTGAGCACTGCATTGGTTTTCCCTTGAAGAGGAAAGGGTGATGCAGCAAAGTAGCGTAATTATTTCCCTCAGTTTTTGAGAACCAAGGTATCAATCCAGTAGGAGGCCACGCACGAGTCCCTCGCACCAACACAAACAAATAAATCCTCGCAACCAACGCGATAAGGGGTTGTCAATCCCTACACGGTCACTTACGAGAGTGAGATCTGATAGATATGATAGGATAATATTTTTGGTATTTTTATGATAAAGATGCAAAGTAAAGTAAACAAAATAAAAACGGCGTCAGAAATAGCTTGTTGTCGGGAGATTAAATATGATGGAAAATAGACCCGGAGGCCATAGGTTTCACTAGTGGCTTCTCTCAAGAGCATAAGTATTTACGGTGGGTGAACAAATTACTGTTGAGCAATTGACAGAATTGAGCATAGTTATGAGAATATCTAGGTATGATCATGTATATAGGCATCACGTCCGAGACAAGTAGACCGACTCGTGCGTGCATCTACTAGTATTACTCCACACATCGACCGCTATCCAGCATGCATCTAAAGTATTAAGTTCATAAGAACAAAGTAACGCTTTAAGCAAGAAGAGATGATGTAGAGGGATAAACTCATGCAATATGATATAAACCCCATCTTGTTATCCTCGATGGCAACAATACAATACGTGCCTTGCTGCCCCTACTGTCACTAGGAAAGGACACCGCAAGATTGAACCCAAAGATAAGCACTTCTCCCATTGCAAGAAAGATCAATCTAGTAGGACAAACCAAACTGATAATTCGAAGAGACTTGCAAAGATAACCAATCATACATAAAAGAATTCAGAGGAGATTCAAATATTGTTCATAGATAAACTTGATCATAAACCCACAATTCATCGTTCTCAACAAACACACCGCAAAAGAAGATTACATCGAGTAGATCTCCACAAGAGAGGGGGAGAACATTGTATTGAGATCCAAAAAGAGAGAAGAAGCCATCTAGCTAATAACTATGGACCCGAAGGTCTGAGGTAAACTACTCACACTTCATCGGAAAGGCTATGGTGTTGATGTAGAAGCCCTCCGTGATCGATGCCCCCTCTGGCGGAGCTCCGGAACAGGCCCCAAGATGGGATCTCACGGGTACAGAAGGTTGCGGCGGTGGAATTAGCTTTTTGGCTCCGTATCTGGTAATTTGGGGGTACATAGGTATATATAGGAGGAAGAAGTACGTCGGTGGAGCAACGTGGTGCCCACGAGGGTGGAGGGCGCGCCTGGGGGGGGGGGGGTAGGCGCGCCCCCTACTTCGTGCCCTCCTGGTTGATGTCTTGACGTAGGGTCCAAGTCCTCTGGATCATGTTCGTTCCAAAAATCACGTTCCCGAAGGTTTCATTCTGTTTGGACTCCGTTTGATATTCTTTTTCTGCGAAACTCTGAAATAGGCAAAAATATCAATTCTGGGATGGGCCTCCGGTTAATAGGTTAGTCCCAAAAATAATATAAATGTGTATAATAAAGCCCAATAATGTCCAAAACAGAATATAATATAGCATGGAACAATCAAAAATTATTGATACGTTGGACACGTATCAAGCATCCCCAAGCTTAATTCCTGCTCGTCCTCGAGTAGGTAAATGATAAAAACAGAATTTTTGATGTGGAATTCTACTTGGCATAATTTCAATGTAATTCTTCTTAATTGTGGTATGAATATTAAGATCCGAAAGATTCAAGATAAAAGTTCAATGTTGACATAAAAATAATAATACATCAATCATACTAACTAAGCAATTATGTCCTCTCAAAATAACATGGCCAAAGAAAGTTCATCCCTACAAAATCAAATAGTTTAGTCATGCTCCATTTTCGTCACACAATAATGCTCTCATCATGCACAACCCCGATGACAAGCCAAGCAATTGTTTCATACTTTAGTAATCTCAAACTTTTTCAACCTTCACGCAATATATGCGCGTGAGCCATGGATATAGCTGTAACGCCCACGATGCGGCTATATCTCCCACGTGTCGAGGCACGACTTAGAGGCATAACCGCATAGTGGTTTTGTCGCAAGAAGGGTCATCTTCACACAATCCCATGTAATGAACAAGAATGGGATAAAGAGTTGGCTTACAATCGCCACTTCACACAATACATAAATATTATTCATACATCATCCAAAATACAAACATATAGACTGACTACGGTCAAAATCCAGATGAAAATAAGACAACCCCAAATGCTAGATCCCCAATCGTCCCAACTGGGCTCCACTACTGATCATCAGGAAAAGACACATAGTAACGACCACGTTCCTCGTCGAACTCCCACTTGAGATCGACGCCATCATCTGCACTGGCATCGTCGGCACCTGCAACTGTTTTGGTAGAATCTGTGAGTCACGGGGACTCAGCAATCTCACACCCGCGAGAACAAGACTATTTAAGCTTGCAGGGAAGGATGGTGCAAAGAGGTGGAGCTGCAGCGGCAAAAGCATATATGGTGGCTAACTTGCGCAAATGAGAGCGAGGAGAGAAGCAAAGGAACGGACGTCATCTAACAATGACCAAGAAGTGATCCTGAACACCTACTTACGTCATACATAACTCAGACCGTGTTCACTTCCCAGACTCCGCCGAGAAGAGACCATCATGGCTACACACGCAGTTGAGGTATTTTACTTGGGTCAAGTGACAAGTTACCTACAACCGGACATTAACAAATTCCCATCTGCCTCATAACCGCGGGCACGGCTTTCGAAAGATATTACCCTGCAGGGGTGTCCCAACTTAGCCCATCATAAGCTCTCACGGTCAACTAAGGATAAACCTTCTCCCGGAAAGACCCGATCAGTCTCGGAATCCCGGTTTACAAGACATCTCGACAATGGTAAAACAAGACTAGCAAAGCCAACCGAATGTGCCGACAAATCCCGATAGGAGCTGCACATATCTCGTTCTTAGGGCACACCGGATGAGACATCCTACGAGTAAAACCAGACCTCAAGTTTCCAAGAGGGGGCCCCGCAGTCTGCTCAGTTCGGACCAACACTCGAAGGAGCACTGGCCCGGGGGGGTTAAAATAAGATGACCCTCGGGCTCGCGAAAACCCGGGGGAAAAGGCTTAGGTAGCAAATGGTAAAACCAAGGTTGGGCCTTTCTGGAGGAGTTTTATTCAAGGCGAACTGTCAAGGGGGTCCCATAAATCACCCGACCGTGTAAGGAACGCAAACTTAAGGAACATAATCCTGGTATAACAGTAACTAGGGCGGCAAGAGTGGAACAAAACACAAGGCATAAGGCCAAGCCTTCCACCCTTTACCAAATATATAGATGCATTAATTAAATAAGAGGTATTGTGATATCCCAACATATCCATGTACCGACGTGGAACAAGCTTCAACTTCACCTGCAACTAGCAACGCTATAAGAAGGGCTGAGCAAAAGCGGTAACATAGCCAAACAACGGTTTGCTAGGAAAGGATGGTTAGGGCTGACATGGCTAAAATAGGAGACATGATATAGCAAGTGATAGGTAGCGAGCATGGCAATAGAGCGAACAACTATCATAGCAAAGATAGAAGTGATTTCGAGGGGTGGTCATCTTGCCTGCAAGGTTCTCAGAGTTGTCGAAAGCTTGATCCTCGTAAGCGTACTCGACAGGTTCCTCGTTCATGAACTCGTCTCCCGGCTCTACCCAAGGCAAGAACACAAACAAACGGAACCACAATCAACAACGAGAAATGCACAAGCAACATGATGCAAAACATGTATGATATGCGAGATATGATATGTGATGCATGTGCGTGCTCCGGAAGGGAAATGATGAACATGGCAGTAACTTGGCAAACCAAGCATGCCACTGGAAAGATGAGATGATTCCGGTCGAAATCGATATAAAGATCACCGGAAACGGATGCACGGTTTGCAAATGGCAAGCAAAACAAGAATGACACGAATCTGCGATTAACAGCAAGATAGCACTTAAAATGCAACAAGCAACAATTCTACAGCACCCCAACATGTCCACAAAGCACATGGCAGTAATCTACAGGAGATGCTTGACGAAAGATTAACACTGAGCTACTGCTAGTTTAGAAAATATCAAGCTCAAACAAGCATGGCAAAAGTGCAAAAGATTACAGGTTCACAGACTTAATGAAAAACTGGACATGGCAGAAAACAGCATCAGGTAGCAATGTTCAGAGCACGAAATCAACATGCTACAGGAACATAACATAGCAAAACAAGGCATGGCAGTGTTCTACTAGATGCGCATGACAAAAGTCCCTTAGTGACCATAAGCCAAAAATGACCAGAAGATATGATGGCAAGCATGTAAACATAGCAAGTTTCGTTATCAGAAATAATAATATGTAGGCCTCTTTGTGAGCTTGATGCACTCACTACAGAGCAATGCATGACAAACCAAGCATACCTACATCAAGATGGCATGTTTATAAAGCTAACCATGGCAAGAAAAATAGCATAGCATGTATGGATCAACTACAATAAGCTTGGCAAGATTGCATATCATGTTAAGAATCTGCCAGAAATATTTTATAGCAAAAGTAGAGCAAGATTGAGTCATTCTGTGGCACTCTATAATTTCAAACAATTGCAGGAACGGATCAATTACAACTATATCTACGAAACATCCTTACTGAACATCTTCAAAATAAGCATGGATCTCTCTGTAGCATCAAGTTTACATGGCAACAAAATTACAGCAGACAAAAATATTACGGGGCCTACTTTGCATGCTTGTGCTAGTCACCACAGAGATCACAAAAATACATGGACTACACCACTGGAAAGATGGCATGGCATACTTCAAAACACATGCAGAGCTCATGCTCAAAAGATGCACAGATTAAAAGATACAAAAATGACAAATCTCCAAGTTCTGTCAAGAACCAGAGAATAACAGCAACTAGCCCTCTTCCAACGATGACCTCTAATGAACATGGTGCAATTGAACAAAATGAAGAGCATCGCGAGGCGAACAATTTGACATATTACACACACGAATCGAAGCTACATGCACGGAGTTACGGAGCTATGAGGTGCGGTTTTCGCCCACACGATCGTGATCGAACGACCTAGAGCATGGAAGAGAGTTTGGTGGGTTTTGGGCTGGTTTTAGAGGGGGTTTTTGCTGGACACTCAAATGGACTTTGCGGATGCCCGGTTAACCGATGGAGTACCAAACGACCTCCGAATGGAACGAAACTTGAGCGGTGGTCTCCGGGTGGTATATTAAGACCACTTGACAAGCCTCGGTCCATTCCGAGAAAGTTTGACACATGCACACGAAAGAAAACAAGAGGGGTGCATCGGAGGAGATAGGAGCGCCGGATTGGAAAACGGACAACGGGGAAAATGCTCGGATGCATGAGACGAACACGTATGCGAATGCAATGCACATGATGACATGATATGAAAATGCATGACATGAAAAAAACAAAACGAAAGACAAAACCCGACAACGGAGGGAAAAACATATCACATAGCCGAAAATTGCAAGAGTCGGAGTTACAAATATGACAAGTTACATGCGGGGTGTTACAACACTCCACCACTACGAGAGGATCTCGTCCCGAGATCTAGGACTGAAAGAACTCCGGATATTCAGAACGGAGATGGTCCTCGCGTTCCCAGGTGGCTTCCCGGTCGGAATGGTGCGACCACTTCACTTTAAGGAATTTGATAGACTTGTTGCAAGTCTTGCGCTCAGTTTCTTCAAGAATAGCAACGGGGTGCTCATGATAAGACAAATCTTCTTGGAGGTCAATCTCTTCGAAGTTGATAGTGCGCTCAGGCGTCTTGAAGCACTTGCGGAGCTGTGACACGTGGAACACATCGTGCACGTTCGCGAAGTTGGAAGGAAGCTCAAGTTGATAGGCGAGGTCGCCTCTTTTGCCAATGATCTTGAAAGGACCCACGTATCTAGGGGCAAGCTTCCCTTTGATACCGAAGCGACGAGTGCCTTTCATTGGAGAGACGCGGAGGTAGACATGGTCTCCGATCTCGGAAGCCAAATCACGATGCTTACTATCATAGTAACTCTTCTGACGCGATTGCGCGGCTTTGAGATTATCACGGATGACTTTACACTTTCTGCCATAGAGAATCTCGAATGGGGCCTTGCCCGAACTCGCTTGGAAGCTGTTGTTGTAGGAGAATTCAGCATATGGAAGACAATCCTCCCATTTCATGCCAAAAGAAATGACACAAGCCCTGAGCATATCTTCAAGAATTTGATTGACTCGCTTGACTTGGCCACTAGTTTGAGGGTCGAAAGCTGTGCTGAAGCGAATGTTTGTGCCCATGGCCTTCTGGAAGGAGTCCCAGAACTTAGAGGTGAAGATGCTTCCACGATCTGAAGAAATCAATTGTGGAATGCCGTGCAAGGAGACAATTCTGGAGGTGTAAAGCTCTGCCAGCTGAGCTGCTGTGATGGATTCTTTGATTGGAAGGAAATGAGCCACTTTAGAGAGCTTGTCGATGACAACGAAGATAGCATCATTTCCGCGTTTGGACTTGGGAAATCCAGTCACGAAGTCCATTTCGATATGATCAAACTTCCATTCTGGGATAGCAAGAGGTTGGAGGAGACCAGCTGGTCGTTGGTGTTCTGCTTTCACTCTTCGGCAGACATCACATTAATTCACGAATTGAGCAATTTCTTGCTTCATTCGAGTCCACCAATACGACTGCTTGAGGTCATGATACATCTTTGTACTTCCAGGATGAATGGACAGAAAAGAATTGTGCGCTTCGTTCATTATGACTTTCCGTAGATCACCTTTAGGAACCACAATCCGGTCCTCGAAGAACAAAGTGTCTCTGTCATCAATGCGATAGCACTTGTATTTGGAAAGACCCTTGTCGATACCACGTTTCACCTTCTTCACCATGGCATCAAGGAGTTGCGCCTCACGAATTTGATCTTCCAAAGTAGGAGATACTATGAGGTCGGCAAGAAAGCCTTGAGGAACAACTTGGAGATTCAGCTTGCGGAAAACTTCACAAAGATCCGGTTGGAAAGGCTTGAGGATTAAGCTGTTGCAATAAGCCTTCCTGCTTAAAGCATCTGCAATGACATTTGCTTTGCCTGGAGTATATTCGATACTCGGATTGTACTCTTGAATCATTTCGACCCATCGAGTCTTCCTGAGGTTGAGGTTGGGCTGAGTGAAGATATACTTGAGACTCTTGTGATCAGTGAAAATGTCCACTTGTCTTCCCAACAAGAGATGTCTCCACGTTATTAATGCATGGACAACTGCCGCCAACTCTAGATCGTGAGTGGGGTAGTTCTTCTCGTTGGGCTTCAACTGACGAGAGGTATATGCCACAACTTTCTTCTCTTGCTTTAACACAGCACCGAGACCTTGGAGAGAAGCATCACAGAAAACTTCATACGGCTTGGATTCATCAGGAGGAGTCAAGACAGGAGCTGTGACTACTTTCTCTTTGAGAGTGTTGAAAGCAACGTCACACTCAGGAGACCAGACATATTTCACATGCTTCTGAAGGAGGTTGGAAAGAGGCTTTGCAATCTTGGAGAAATTCTCAACGAATCTTCGGTAATAACTTGCAAGACCCAGAAAACTTCGAAGCTGCTTGACATTTTGAGGAGGTTCCCAATCCACAACTGCGGACACCTTCTCGGGGTTAACAGCGATGCCCTTGGCAGAGAAGATGTGACCAAGAAAAAGGACTTCATCGAGCCAAAACTCACATTTGGAGAACTTCGCATAGAATTGATACTCTCTGAGCTTGTCGAGCACCAATCGCAAATGTTTGGCATGATCCTGCTTATTCTTGGAGAAGACCAAGATATCATCGAGATACACCAGAACGAATTCATTGGTATAGGGGTTGAAGATGAAATTCATCATCCGAGAGAACACTGGAGGAGCATTGACAAGACCGAAAGACACGACAGTATATTCATAAGAACCAAAGCTTGTTCTGAATGCTGTCTTGGGAATATCTTCTTCACGAATGCGAATCTGATGATAACCCATACGAAGGTCAAGCTTCGAGAATACTTTAGCGCCCTTGAGTTGCTCAAATAGCTCATTGATGTTGGGAAGTGGGTACTTGTTCTTGATTGTCTTCTTGTTCAATGGACGGTAGTCGACACAAAGTCGGTCCGTGCCATCCTTCTTCTTGACAAAAAGAACACCACAACCCCATGGAGAAGAACTCGGTCTGATCAAACCCAGACGCTCTTGTTCATCGAGCTGCTTCTTCAATTCCTTCAGCTTGTTTGGTCCAAGCTTGTATGGACGCTTGCAAACGGGTTCAGTGCCAGGCTCTAGTTCGATAACGAACTCAACTGGCCGATGAGGAGGCATACCCGGAAGCTCTTCTGGAAAGACATCTTGATACTCACAAACGACTGGAATTTGAGAGATGGCATTCAATTCGCCCTTCTCATTGAGAGAGAAAAACCGAATGGTTTCATCACGAGCGGCATAGATAATCACATCCTCAGACGAGTGTGTCAATTGAATTTCCCTGGCAGCACAATCAAGTTGAGCCTTGTGCTTAGAAAGCCAGTCCATCCCGAGAATAAGATCAATATCCGAGTCACCAAGAACAATTGGAGAAGACTGGAATTTATAATTGCCCATCTTGATAGAAACATCGGGAGCAACCAAACTAGAAGACAAAAGCTTACCCGGAGAAACAACTTGCATAACTTTGGATAAAATCTCTGTGTCAACATTGTGCTTCGATGCAAAAGGGTATGACAAGAAAGAATGCGATGCACCAGTATCGAAAAGAACTTTTGCAGGAATATCATTAACTGAGAGATTACCCATTATCACATCAGTAGATTCCTCCGCTTGAGTTGCATTCATCATGTTCACCTTTGCAGACTTTGGATTATGCTTGTCCACTGCATTGCTGGAAGATCTGATAGGAGGAGGAGGAGGAAGACGCCTCTGGTTGAAGCACTTGTTAGCATAGTGACCTTTCTGCTGACATTTGTTGCAAGTCACCTCTGAGAGTGGACGGTGATAAGGAGCATTGGACTTTGGAGCTTGATTCTGAGACTTGTTCTGATAGCCAGAGTTGGAAGAGTTGGAAGAACCATGGCCACCTTTGTTCTTCTGCTGATAAGGCTGACGAAACGGAGGAGGAGGAGGCAACCAGAACTTCTGTTGCTTAGCTGTCACAAGTGAGGAAGAAGAAGACTGAACTGCGTCTCTGACTCTCTTCTTAGAAGCCTCACACTTGAGCTGAGCAGCCTCTTGCTTCAGTGCCATATTGTAGAATTGATCAAACTGAGTAGGCTCAACAAGAACGAGAGCTAACTGCAGATCCTCTTTAAGGCCACCTCTGAAGTGATAGATCATGCTCTTTCATCAGGAACGTCTTGTTTAGCGAAGCGAGCAAGTTTCTGAAACTGAATGTTGTATTGATACACAGACATGTTGCCTTGCTTGAGATTGCGGAACTCCTCACGCTTGCTCTCAACAACACTTTGTGGAATGTGGTGCGCTTTGAAGTCCCGACAGAAGTCAGTCCAAGTGATCACACGACCTCCTCTGGAATCTTTGTATTGTTGATACCAATCAGCAGCTTGGTCCTTGAGCTGGAAAGAAGCGAACTTGACATAGTCCTCAGGCCTGACATTGCTACATTCAAAATGCTTGTTGATGTCCACGAGCCAATCATCGGCATCCGTGGCCTCGGCACAGTAGCTGAAAGACTTGGGCTGATTTGCGAGAAACTGGTTGAGAGTGGCAAAGTGAAACTGATTGTTGCCTTGACCTTGATTGCCTTGATTGCCTTGCCCTTGAGTACGTTCTTGCAAGAGTTGCAGAATCATCTGAGCATTGGCGTTGGTGGCTGCCATGATAGCCTGCCATGCCTCCGGAGGTGGAGGTGGTGGCGGAGGGTTCTCTTGACTCCCTTCATTGCGATCCGGATTCTGACGCGTTGGCGGAGCCATCCTGAAGAGGGTGACATCCGTTAGCATCTTGATAGACAAATAGATAAGTAGAATCAACGGATAGAAATTGCAACATATAGTCTTCACAATAAACATTCGAACGAAGATGAACGAATGAATTCCGTAGTAAATCATCACACTTCCATAAGTTGAGAGGCCACTTGAAAAAGAATATGGAATGAACATATGAATTCAAAGTAACTCGAATACCACAATACAAAACAAAACAAGTATTGGCTTGCAGAATAAGCCGGAACAAACATATGATAGAGGTTTCGTCCGAAGTTTTCGTGGTGGGGCCCACACGGGCTCAATCGTACAGCACCATCATGTACAAGGCTGTGCACATGACATACGAAGCGTCCCCGAGTCGGCAAAGCCATGGACTCTTTAAGACACTACGAGACCACTGTAAAATCAACCGTGGAAAGGCGGACCACTAGACGTCGAACCCCAATCTCATATCATGCGTCTGTCGGAAAGATATCCTAAGGCTACTTGAATTCCCACTTATAAACTCCCGAAACTTTCTGGTTATGCAATCTGGTGTAGGGGATACAGGGGACACAAAATATATCACCCAAACTAGCAATCCCTAGATCCAGCTGTATCCATCCGTCAACACATAACCAAGAAACCTTCGGAAATCGTTTACCTCAACCTTCGAAAAACATCCGTTATACAAGTTATGGCAATACTCCCGAACTCCCGCCCCAGTACTGGGTGGCGTCGAGGTGATCTCACCAACAACTGCATAAAAGAGATTTTGATGTCGGCGAAACTCAGGTATTCCAGAACTGCAAAGATTAAATTGTGACGAAAACACCTCGGAGCTCAACTCCCCGGGACACTGCCACAACCCCTAAATGTCAGGAGGCACCAAGAACAATGTTCTCGTCACAAAGCCATCGGAACGATTCCAAGATACCCGCGTGATCCTAAAATTTTTTTTTTGTGAAATTTGAGGAGAGAGTAGTCAAAACTTCTACGTCAGGAGTAAAAAGAATCCTACTCTCCGATATATATAATCCTAAGACTCAAAACATTTTTGCTCTAGACTCAACAACGCCAGCGATTCGATCAAGCAGGGGGCTCCTAAGTCGGGGATGGCTCTGATTACCAACTTGTAACGCACACGATGCGGCTATATCTCCCACGTGTCGAGGCACGACTTAGAGGCATAACCGCATAGTGGTTTTGTCGCAAGAAGGGTCATCTTCACACAATCCCATGTAATGAACAAGAATGGGATAAAGAGTTGGCTTACAATCGCCACTTCACACAATACATAAATATTATTCATACATCATCCAAAATACAAACATATAGACCGACTACGGTCAAAATCCAGATGAAAATAAGACAACCCCAAATGCTAGATCCCCGATCGTCCCAACTGGGCTCCACTACTGATCATCAGGAAAAGACACATAGTAATGACCACGTTCCTCGTCGAACTCCCACTTGAGATCGACGCCATCATCTGCACTGGCATCGTCGGCACCTGCAACTGTTTTGGTAGAATCTGTGAGTCACGGGGACTCAGCAATCTCACACCCGCGAGATCAAGACTATTTAAGCTTGTAGGGAAGGATGGTGCAAAGAGGTGGAGCTGCAGCGGCAAAAGCATATATGGTGGCTAACTTGCGCAAATGAGAGCGAGGAGAGAAGCAAAGGAACGGACATCATCTAACAATGACCAAGAAGTGATCCTGAACACCTACTTACGTCATACATAACTCAGACCGTGTTCACTTCCCGGACTCCGCCGAGAAGAGACCATCACGGCTACACACGCAGTTGAGGTATTTTACCTGGGTCAAGTGACAAGTTACCTACAACCGGACATTAACAAATTCCCATCTGCCTCATAACCGCGGGCACGGCTTTCGAAAGATATTACCCTGCAGGGGTGTCCCAACTTAGCCCATCATAAGCTCTCACGGTCAACGAAGGATAAACCTTCTCCCGGAAAGACCCGATCAGTCTCGGAATCCCGGTTTACAAGACATCTCGACAATGGTAAAACAAGACCAGCAAAGCCACCCGAATGTGCCGACAAATCCCGATAGGAGCTGCACATATCTCGTTCTCAGGGCACACCGGATGAGACATCCTACGAGTAAAACCAGACCTCAAGTTTCCAAGAGGGGGCCCCGCAGTCTGCTCAGTTCGGACCAACACTCGAAGGAGCACTGGCCCGGGGGGGTTAAAATAAGATGACCCTCGGGCTCGCGAAAACCCGGGGGAAAAGGCTTAGGTAGCAAATGGTAAAACCAAGGTTGGGCCTTGCTGGAGGAGTTTTATTGAAGGCGAACTGTCAAGGGGGTCCCATAAATCACCCTGCCGTGTAAGGAACGCAAACTCAAGGAACATAATCCCGGTATAACAGTAACTAGGGCGGCAAGAGTGGAACAAAACACCAGGCATAAGGCCGAGCCTTCCACCCTTTACCAAATATATAGATGCATTAATTAAATAAGAGATATTGTGATATCCCAACATATCCATGTACCGACGTGGAACAAGCTTCAACTTCACCTGCAACTAGCAACGCTATAAGAAGGGCTGAGCAAAAGCGGTAACATAGCGAAACAACGGTTTGCTAGGAAAGGATGGTTAGGGCTGACATGGCTAAAATAGGAGACATGATATAGCAAGTGATAGGTAGCGAGCATGGCAATAGAGCGAACAACTATCATAGCAAAGATAGAAGTGATTTCGAGGGGTGGTCATCTTGCCTGCAAGGTTCTCAGAGTTGTTGAAAGCTTGATCCTCGTAAGCGTACTCGACAGGTTCCTCGTTCACGAACTCGTCTCCCGGCTCTACCCAAGGCAAGAACACAAACAAACGGAACCACAATCAACAACGAGAAATGCACAAGCAACATGATGCAAAACATGTATGATATGCGAGATATGATATGCGATGCATGTGCGTGCTCCGGAAGGGAAATGATGAACATGGCAGTAACTTGGCAAACCAAGCATGCCACTGGAAAGATGAGATGATTTCGGTCGAAATCGATATAAAGATCACAGGAAACGGATGCACGGTTTGCAAATGGCAAGCAAAACAAGAATGACACGAATCTGCGATTAACAGCAAGATAGCACTTAAAATGCAACAAGCAACAATGCTACAGCATCCCAACATGGCCACAAAGCACATGGAAGTAATCTACAGGATATGCTTGGCAAAAGATGAACACTGAGCTACTGCTAGTTCACAACATATCAAGCTCAAACAAGCATGGCAAAAGTGCAAAAGATTACAGGTTCACAGACTTAACATAGAAAAACAAGGCATTGCAGTGTTCTACTAGATGCAAATGACAAAAGTCCCTTACTGACCATAAGCCAAAAATGACCAGAAGATATGATGGCGAGCATGTAAACATAGCAAGTTTCGTTATCAGGTTTCAGACTTGGCAGAAAACAGAGCATGGCAGAAATAATAATATGTAGGCCTCTTTGTGAGCTTGATGCACTCACTACAGAGCAATGCATCACAAACCAACCATACCTACAGCAAGATGGAATGTTTATGAAGCTAACCATGGCAAGAACAATAGCATAGCATGTATGGATCAACTACAATAAGCTTGGCAAGATTGCATATCATGTTAAGAATCTGCCAGAAATATTTTATAGCAAAAGTAGATCAAGATTGAGTCATGCTATGGCACTCTATAATTGCAAGCAATTGCAAGAATGGATCAACTACAACTATCGCTACAAAACATCCTTACTGAACATCTTCAAAATATGCATGGATCTCTCTGTAGCATCAAGTTTACATGGAAACCAAATTACAGCAGACAAGGACTTAGAGAAATCACCGAGTCCCTGAAATCAGAAATATTACGGGGCCTACT
The DNA here is from genome assembly GCF_018294505.1 of Triticum aestivum. Classification (NCBI taxonomy): domain Eukaryota; kingdom Viridiplantae; phylum Streptophyta; class Magnoliopsida; order Poales; family Poaceae; genus Triticum; species Triticum aestivum. Next base: position 172,098,639 of record NC_057805.1, on the reverse strand, counting down.
TTGCATGCTTGTGCTAGTCACCACAGAGATCAAAAAAATACATGGACTACACCGCTGGAAAGATGGCATGGCATACTTCAAAACACATGTAGAGCTCATGCTCAAAAGATGCACAGATTAAAAGATACAAAAATGACAAATCTCCAAGTTCTGTCAAGAACCAGAGAATAACAGCAACTAGCCCTCTTCCAACGAAGATTTGGGCATCAATATGACCTCTAATGAACATGGTGCAATTGAACAAAATGAAGAGCATCGCGAGGCGAACAATTTGACATATTACACACACGAATTGAAGCTACATGCACGGAGTTACGGAGCTATGAACAGAGGCATATAATAACAAAATGCAAAAAACTTGGAAAAAAAACACAGGCTCGGGAAGTCAACGGGGGTTACCGATGGATCTGGATCGGGGCCGGCGAACTGGTGCTCGGGGCTCGGGTGGTGCGCTCAACGGCGGGAGGAGAGGAGAAGCCGGCGGGGGAAGGAGGAGGCGAGGCCGGAGGGTCGCCGGCGTCGGCCGGAGGAGGGCGGCGCCGGCGGGGCCGGCCGGCGCGGAGGCGGCGGCGGAGGGCACCGCGGCGGCGCGGAGGTGGCCGGAGGCGGCGAGGGCGGCGGAGTCGCGCGGGGGCGCGCGGGGCGGCGGAGGCGCGCGGGCCCGCGGGCCGGCGGCGGGCCTAGCGGCGGCGGGGCTGACGATGCTGACGTGGCGGCGGCGGATTCGCCGGGGCGCGGCGGCGGACGTTGTCCGGCGCGGGCGGACGCGTCTGGCGCGGCGCGGAGGGAGTTTCTAGGGTTCGTGTGCAGTTTCGTCTTTCGGGATGCCCACATATAAATAGGTAGAGGGAGCTAGGAGGCTCCAAATGAGGTGCGGTTTTCGCCCACACGATCGTGATCGAACAACCTAGAGCATGGAAGAGAGTTTGGTGGGTTTGGGCTGGTTTTAGAGGTGGTTTTTGCTGGACACTCAAATGGACTTTGCGGATGCCCGGTTAACCGATGGAGTACCAAACGACCTCCGAATGGAACGAAACTTGACCGGTAGTCTCCAGGTGGTATATTAAGACCACTTGACAAGCCTCGGTCCATTCCAAGAAAGTTTGACACACGCACACGAAAGAAAACAAGAGGGGTGCACCGGAGGAGATAGGAGCGCCGGATTGGAAAACGGACAACGGGGAAAATGCTCGGATGCATGAGACGAACATGCGAATGCAATGCACATGATGACATGATATGAAAATGCATGACATGACAAAAAACAAAACGAAAGACAAAACCCGACAACGGAGGGAAAAACATATCACATAGCCGAAAATGGCAAGAGTCGGAGTTACAAATATGGCAAGTTACATGCGGGGTGTTACAATAGCACTATGGGTGGAATAGAATATAATGATGGGGTTATGTGGAGAAGACAAAAAGGGATAAAGTCTCACATCAACGAGGCTAATCAATGAGCTATGGAGATGCCCATCGATTGATGTTAATGCAAGGAGTAGGGATTGCCATGCAACGGATGCACTAGAGCTATAAATATATGAAAGCTCAACAAAAGAAACTAAGTGGGTGTGCATCCAACTTGCTTGCTCACGAAGACCTAGGGCATTTGAGGAAGCCCATTGTTGGAATATACAAGCCAAGTTCTATAATGAAAAGTTCGCACTAGTATATGAAAGTGACAAAACTAGAGACTCTCTATCATGAAGATTATGGTGCTACTTTGAAGCACAAGTGTGGTAAAAAGGTTAGTAACATTGTCCCTTCTCTCTTTTTCTCTCATTTTTTTGGGCCTTCTCTTTTTTTATGGCCTTTCTCTTTTTTTACCTCACTTGGGACAATGCTCTAGAAAATGATGATCATCACACTTCTATTTATTTACAACTCAATGATTACAACTCGATATTAGAACAAAGTATGACTCTATATGAATGCCTCCGGCGGTGTACCGGGAGATGCAATGAACCAAGAGTGACATGTATGAAAGAATTATGAATGGTGGCTTTGTCACAAATACTATGTCAACTACATGATCATGCAAAGCAATATGACAATGATGAACGTGTCATGATAAACGGAATGGTGTAAAGTTGCATGGCAATATATCTCGGAATGGCTATGGAAATGCCATAATAGGTAGGCATGGTGGCTGTTTTGAGGAAGATATAAGGAGGTTTATGTGTGAAAGAGCGTATCATATCACGGGGTTTGGATGCACCGGTGAAGTTTGCACCAACTCTCAATGTGAGAAAGGGCAATGCACAGTAACGAAGAGGCTAGCAATGATGGAAAGGTGAGAGTGCATATAATCCATGGACTCAACATTAGTCATAAAGAACACACATACTTATTGCAAAAATCTACAAGTCATCAAAAACCAAGCACTACGCGCATGCTCCTAGGGGGATAGATTGGTAGGAAAAGACCATCGCTCGTCCCCGACGGCCACTCATAAGGAGGACAATCAAAGAACACACCTCATGTTTCAAATTTGTTACATAACGTTTACCATACGTGCATGCTACGGGACTTGCAAACTTCAACACAAGTATTTCTCAAATTCACAACTACTCAACTAGCACAACTTTAATATCACTACCTCCATATCTCAAAACAATCATCATGCATCAAACTTCTCTTAGTATTCATCACACTCATAAGAAAGTTTTTACTAGTCTTGAATACCTAGCATATTAGGATTACTTAAGCAAATTACCATGCTGTTTTAAGACTCTCAAAATAATATAACTGAAGTATGAGAGAATAATAGTTTCTATAAAACAAAAGTTACCACCGTGCTCTAAAAGATATAAGTGAAGTACTAGATCAAAAAATATATAACTCAAAAGATATAAGTGAAGCACATAGAGTATTCTAATAATTTCCGTATCATGTGTGTCTCTCTCAAAAGGTGTGTACAGCAAGGATGAATGTGGTAAAACTAAAAGCAAAGACACAAATCATACAAGACGCTCCAAGCAAAACACATATCATGTGCTGAATAAAAATATAGCTCCAAGTAAAATTACCGATGGAAGTAGACGAAAGAGGGGATGCCTTCCGGGGCATCCCCAAGCTTTGGCTTTTTGGTGTCCTTAGATTATCTTGGGGTTCCATGGGAATCCCCAAGTTTAGGCTCTTGCCACTCCTTGTTCCATAATCCATCAAATCTTTTACCCAAAACTTGAAAACTTCACAACACAAAACTTAACAGAAAATTCTCGTGAGCTCCGTTAGCGAAAGAAAACACTTCAAGGTACTGTAATGAACTCGTTATTTATTTATATTAGTGCTAAACCTACTGTATTCCAACTTCTCTATGGTTTATAAACTATTTTACTAGCCATAGATTCATCAAAATAAGCAAACAACACACGAAAAACAGAATCTGTCAAAAACAGAACAGTCTGTAGTAATCTGTAACTAACGCAAACTTATTGAACTCCAAAAATTCAGCCAAAATAGGACGACCTAGAAAATTTGTTTATTGATCAGCAGCAATTGGAATCAATATTTTATCACGTTCTGGTGATTTTTAACAATTAATTTCGTGAACAGACAGTTTCTGGAATTTTCAGCAAGATCAAATAAATATCATCCAAGAAGATCCTATAGGTTTAACTTGGCACAAACACTAATTAAAACATAAAAACAAGTCTAACCAGAGGCTAGATCAACGATTTATTCCTAAACATAAGCAAAAAGCAAACAACTAAAAAATAAAATTGGGTTGCCTCCCAACAAGCGCTATCGTTTAACGCCCCTAGGTAGGCATAAAAACAAGGATAGATCTAGGTATTGCCATCTTTGGTGGGCAATTCTTCAATGAGACATCTATCATCCTTAGGAGTTTCTTTCTTTTTATTAATTATCAAACTTCTAGGCACATATCCGCAAAATTCATTTGTAGCAAATGGTTCCTTAATGATAGCAAAAAAGATTGGGATGAATACTTATAGATTTGAGATCTGCACTTTCCTTGCTAGAGGATTCACCCTTATTTTTAGGAACATACATAAGCTTGGCAATTCTAGTTGGAGGACTTGGAGTATTCTTTACGGAAGAAAAAGCGGTTCCCAAGTTGGTAATGATACCCTCAAGTTTATCGATTCTAGTGGAATCCTGATTTATTCTTTCATTAACTATGGGTTCCTTCTCCTTAATATTTTTCAATCTGACTCCGACTTTGGATCCATATTGGGTAATTTGGTTGTGGATCTTTTTATCCAAATTTTCAATTAACTCTACGGTAGCAACTTTATTTTCAACAATTTCAACTCTTTGCATTACATGCTCCAAAGTTAACATAGTTCCATTAACCAAAAGAGGGGGTGAGCCAAACAGATCTATCATAGCATTATAAGAATCAAAAGTATGGCTATCCAAGAAATTACCTCCGGTAATGTTATCAAGGATATATCTGTACCAAGGAGTAGCGCCTACATAAAAATTGCGGAGAAGAACGGAAGTAGATTGCTTCCTGGTAGATCTATTTTGAGCATTGCAAATTCTATACCAAGCGTCTTTTAGATTTTCTCCTTCCCTTTGCTTAAAATTAAGAACTTCATTTTTGGGAGACAACGGAGAAGATAGGAGACTAGCCATAATGACAAGCAAGCAATCCAACAAACGATCAAACGAAAAGCAAGTGAAAAAGAGGCGAACGGAAAAGAGAGGGCGAACAAAACGGCAAGGGTGAAGTGGGGGAGAGGAAAACGAGAGGCAAAAGGCAAATAATGTAATGCGGGAGATAAGGGTTTGTGATGGGTACTTGGTATGTAGACTTTTGCGTACACTCCCCGGCAACGGCGCCAGAAATCCTTCTTGCTACCTCTTGAGCACTGCATTGGTTTTCCCTTGAAGAGGAAAGGGTGATGCAGAAAAGTAGCGTAAGTATTTCCCTCAGTTTTTGAGAACCAAGGTATCAATCCAATAGGAGGCCACGCACGAGTCCCTCGCACCTACACAAACAAATAAATCCTCGCAACCAACGCGATAAGGGGTTGTCAATCCCTACACGGTCACTTACGAGAGTGAGATCTGATAGATATGATAGGATAATATTTTTGGTATTTTTATGATAAAGATGCAAAGTAAAGTAAACAAAATAAAAACGGCGTCAGAAATAGCTTGTTGTCGGGAGATTAAATATGATGGAAAATAGACCCGGAGGCCATAGGTTTCACTAGTGGCTTCTCTCAAGAGCATAAGTATTTACGGTGGGTGAACAAATTACTGTTGAGCAATTAACAGAATTGAGCATAGTTATGAGAATATCTAGGTATGATCATGTATATAGGCATCACGTCCGAGACAAGTAGACCGACTCGTGCGTGCATCTACTAGTATTACTCCACACATCGACCGCTATCCAGCATGCACCTAGAGTATTAAGTTCATAAGAACAGAGTAACGCTTTAAGCAAGATGACATGATGTAGAGGGATAAACTCATGCAATATGATATAAACCCCATCTTGTTATCCTCGATGGCAACAATACAATACGTGCCTTGCTACCCCTACTGTCACTAGGAAAGGACACCGCAAGATTGAACCCAAAGCTGAGCACTTCTCCCATTGCAAGAAAGATCAATCTAGTAGGCCAAACCAAACTGATAATTCGAAGAGACTTGCAAAGATAACCAATCATAAATAAAAGAATTCAGAGAAGATTCAAATATTGTTCATAGATAAACTTGATCATAAACCCACAATTCATCGGTCTCAACAAACACACCGCAAAAGAAGATTACATTGAGTAGATCTCCACAAGAGAGGGGGAGAACATTGTATTGAGATCCAAAAAGAGAGAAGGAGCCATCTAGCTAAAACTATGGACCCGAAGGTCTGAGGTAAACTACTCACACTTCATCGGAAAGGCTATGGTGTTGATGTAGAAGCCCTCCGTGATCGATGCCCCCTCCGGCGGAGCTCCGGAACAGGCCCCAAGATGGGATCTCACGGGTACAGAAGGTTGCGGCGGTGGAATTAGGTTTTTGGCTCCGTATCTGGTAGTTTGGCGGTACGTAGGTATATATAGGAGGAAGAAGTACGTCGGTGGAGGAACGTGAGGCCCATGAGGGTGGAGGGCGCGCCTGGGGGGGAGGGTAGGCGCGCCCCCCTACCTCGTGCCCTCCTGGTTGATGTCTTGACGTAGGGTCCAAGTCCTCTGGACTACTTTCGTTCCGAAAATCATGTTCCCGAAGGTTTCATTCCGTTTGGACTCCGTTTGATATTCTTTTTCTGCGAAACTCTGAAATAGGCAAAAAACAGCAATTCTGGGCTGGGCCTCCGGTTAATAGGTTAGTCCCAAAAATAATATAAAAGTGGATAATATAGCCCAATAATGTCCAAAACAGAATATAATATAGCATGTAACAATCAAAAAATATAGATACGTTGGAGATGTATCACTATACTTGGCGGCAACAAACAAAGTGGTCAGTGCAGCCTTGGTAGCACAGCGACCGGCAGAGGCGGAAAGTGAGCAGAGACCGGCAGAGTCAGAGAAGGATCAAGACAACAATGAGCACGGCAATGAGATCAACCCCAAGGACGCGGCAAGGAAGAAAGTGGTGCAGCGCCCAGTGTACTTCGTCAGCTCCTTGTTACAGGGGGCTAGATCAAGATACTCTGGAGTGCAGAAGTTGATCTTTGGTCTCATTATGGCCTCAAGGAAACTTTGCCACTACTTCCAAGCCCATGAGATCATGGTTGTTACTCGTTTTCCGGTGCAAAGGATACTCCGAAACCCTAAGGCTACCGGCAGAATAGTGGATTGGGCTTTGGAGTTATAGAGCTTCGGTTTGAAGTTTGAGAGCATGTCAACTATTCAGAGCAGGGCATTGGCTGAGTTTATTGCAGAATGGACGCCAACCCCTAATGAGGAAGTAACAGAGACCACTATCCCCGACAAGGAATCGCCCCAAGAATGAATTATGTATTTTGATGGTGCTTTTTCCCTACAAGGTGCATGAGCTGGCGTGCTTCTTGTCGCCCCCTCTGGGGAGCACATGAAGTACGTCGTTCAAATGTAGTTTGCCCCAAAAGAAGCAACCAACAATACAGCTGAGTATGAAGGGCTCCTTGGCGGGCTTAGGATTACAGCTGAACTGGGAATTAAGAAGTTGATCGTTCAAGGACATTCACAACTTGTGGTGAGAAAAGTCAACAAGGGTTACCAAAGTCCATTGATGGAGGCATACGTTGAGGAAGTGAGGAGATTGGAGGAGCACTTTGACGGATTGCAAACAGAGCACGTACCCCATGCGGAAAACAACATAGCTGATCATCTATCAAAGTGTGCTGGGCAGAAGCTTCCTATGGAACTAGGGACTTTTGTTCTCCATCTCACTCAGCCCTCCGTATCCCCAACGGCAATGGCCCAGAAAAGTAGAAAGTTAAGGAACTGCCATCCACTACTGCTTTAGATTCACCTTCTGTTGTAAGTAAATTTGCAACACCACCACATGTTATTAATCTTGATATGTCTCAAGTTATTGATGATTCTACCTATGGTATGAATGATACTTATGATGATGCTAGTACCTTGCTTGATAATGATGTGCCACTTGGTGACTTTATTGATGAACAAATTTGTAACGACCCGAGCCGAAATCGGTCAAGTCTCTGTGTAGCTGTACCATCCCAAGATCATGCTGGCACACACAGTACATTGATGCAAAGATTCAAAGTTCAATCACACCTGAATTTATTACACGATTCTCATATCGAGTCTTTATTACATCATAATAAATTCGGCCGAAGGGCAACTCATGAGAAATAAACTAAATAAAGCTGCGGAAGCGTAGACGAATAGCGAGTCCATCCGACTCCATAGGGCAATCGCCAAGTGTGGATCGTAGCCTCACTCCTGATCGGAAAACTCCTCTGCAACATAAGACGTTGCAGCCGTGTAGGTCAGCATTTTGAATATGCCGGCAAGTCATGAAGAGAGAACAACAATAAAGTTTCTAATACTATATGCAATTTGGCTGTGGGGCTCTAAGTTTCATTGTTTTGCGAAAAAGCCGGTTTTTCCCTACAACAAGGACTTGTTTGCAATTACTACAAAATTGTTGGTAGTTATTGAGATGGTTCCGCCAACCAATGTCTCGTTCCCAATTATTAAATAACCCCCTCAATTAATTTATTAAGTTCAGTGTTGAGATATCCGAAATACTCCAATTCCAGAGGCTCATTTGTCCGTAACCGGGGACACGGCTAATCGATTAGGTTGTTACTCTGCAGAGGTTTGTGCACTTTACCCGCAAGAATCGTTCCCTCCTTTAAGTCTTCGCACTGCCTGGTGTTTGAAGACAGGACGAACGAAACAGGGTCTTCCGAAGAGTTCCTCTAGGCCACTGCCGGTGCCCATCCAATCCTACCGTTCTTCTACATCTCGTAGCACCGTCCGGCCAGAGTCACGCCTAGGGTCAACCCAGCCAGAGCCCATAATGGCTTGCGGCTGCACAGGTAAGCTTCTGGTCAATGGGGTATCCATCCGTCTCTTCGTGGCTGGGTGAAGCTTTCCGCAAGATGTCTTGGCGCTTCTCCATGCATCCCGGCCATCCGCTGGTTTCTCCAGGGTGCCCGTCAACCGTCCTCCACCCAGTAGTGAATTTTGAAGTCCATCTTGAGCTTGATGTCATGGGGTTTTCATCATCTTGACTCTCGCATCTCCCTTATGAATCACTCAACCAACCCCGTCTACGAGCATAGCAAAATAAACTACATCGTCCCGGGCATTGGTAACAAGGGAGAAGGGTTCATCCTACCTCATTATACTACTCAAGAACATAACTTAACAAAATTCTCCTACTGCATGCATGGTGGGGAGGTATAACTCTAATGCAATAAAATCATAGGTATTGTAAAAAAATGATCAAATAACTTGCCTGGCTGACGGTCTTCGAAAGCTAGCGACTCGTAATAGCAGGCTTCGCACTCCGGGAATTCTACCGAGTCAAACAATAGCACAAATAAGTATAGCACAATATAACATAACAGCAAGTTGAAGTAAAACACCCACGTACTCAAACCAAAACCAAAGAAAAACTCGGAGAAAGCAAATCAAGGTTTTCATCATATCAAGCAACAACTAAGAAATAGTTTTACACAACTAAAACTTTTCTTAACAGAACCTAAGAATTGGTTTTGCTAACTAACAGAAGGGAAAACATCATACAAACGAGGAGCAAAAAGAATCACATCAAAAGCTATTATAGAACTCCTATTATGCCTAAAACAATCCTAGCAAAGAAAATAAAATTAAAGTTTTATTCTACTGTAAATAAAAGTTCATCCTCTATAGCTACAGAAACTAATCTAAAATAAAATATAAAATAATAAAAATAAAATAATTTGCTAACTAGAACAGTAGGAAAACAGCAGTTAGCTAAATAAACAAGAAAAACTTGATTTCGACATAAAACTAATTGTTTATGAAATCTAAAATACCCAAACAAGTTCCTACTGCTAGGCATGGTCAAAACTAAGCAGTAGCAAAAAGAATCACTAAAAAAGAATAATCCTAGCTCAATTTGTGGCAGAAAAACTAATCTGTCTAAATCTAATATAAAACTATTTCTAATAATTTAAACATGGCTAAACATATTTTCTATAGAAACTACAACAAATTTGCAAACTCACAAAAAAAAGACTCAACTAAAAATATTGAACCAACTAAAAGAAATAGCAAAAACAAAAACAGAACTATTCTGCTAAAACAGAAACGAATAAATAAAACTAAAAAGAAAACCGCGCTATTGGGCCTATATGCCGCTCAGGCAAAATCTAAATAAAAAGCGCCCACGGCTAAACAGAAAAGTCGACCGGTTCGATCTAACAAAAAAACTACCGTAAGTAAAACCGATCTATTAAATAAAACCGTACCCCTTCGTTGCTTCTAATCTAGGCCATTCATGCGAGATCCAATGGTGGAGGGGAGCTCGGGCTTACAGCGTCGGCGGTGACGAACGGAGACGACGGCGACGGCTCGGGCGTTGGCGGTGCAGCGGCTCCGGTAGTCGGGGAGGTCGGCGAAGGTGTCGGAGAGGTGCGGCGAGGAGTTGCGGAGGCGGGGGTAGAGTTGGTGGAGCTCGGGGATGACGGTGGCAATCGGGGCAACGACGACGACTCCCTGGTGAGCTGCAGTTCCGGCGGGCGGCGGTCGAGCTCGGGGACGACGGCTTCGGGGCTCCCTGGGAGATGACAGGATGTCAGGGAGATGAGGAATGAACAGGGGGTTCGGGTGGTGTAGCTTGGAAGCAAGGGGGGATGCTCACCGGTGGCAGCAGCGGCGGCGAACCGAGGCGGCGGCGGCGACATCCAAAGGAGGAGGGCGCGAGCTGTGTTGCGTTTCGGGCTAGGGTTTTTGGGGGGTTCGGGAGAGGAGAGCGAGGGGAACTTATAGGACATGGACTTGGACGAGGGGGCGACGCGGGATCGCGATCCCGAGAAGATCGCGGTGTCGGGCGCGCTCTGCGCGTGCTCCGGTGGTGTAGCGAGGGGAAAGAAAGAGGTGGGGCTAGCGCGTCAGTGAGAGAGAGAGGGAGAGGGGATCGGGCGACCGATCGGGAGAGGGTTCGGGCGTGCGGGCGCGCTGGGGCAGGCCGGCTCGGCGTCGGTGGGCTGCGCTCGGCGCTGGCTTGGCCGGTTGGCCTAGCTGGCGCCTGAGGCTTTCCCCTTTTTTTTGAAATAGAGGGAAGGAAAAAATAAAAAAAACATATATATTATTTTTATATAGGACATATATATATCAAAATTCTCAGGGAAATTAATCCTACAACGTGGACATTTTTCCAGAGGTAAATCTCAAACTAAAAAAAACAATTTCTGGAAATCCCAAATAAAATTCAATTTTGAATTAAAACTTTTTGGCAAGACATTTCTTCTGACATTTTTGGAGTGTCATGTTAGCTCCTCTCATACTTTTGATCAAGTATTTGTCAGGGATATTTGAAATAAATTTCAATGCCAAATCAAGTTCAAATTCACAACACAAACTCAACTGCCTCTAAAATTTTCAAATGCCACTCAATTTTAATCAAAATGCATAGATGCTTAGCTAATAATTGTAAAACATTCCAAATTGAAAATTTGGGATGTTACAAACCAACCCACCTTAAGATGAATCTCGCCCTCGAGATTCGGGTTGGGTAGCAAATAGGTGCGCGTGGTCTCGGCGGAGGTCTTCTTCTCGCTCCCAGGTGGCTTCCTCCTCGGAATGATGACTCCACAGAACCTTGCAAAACTTGATGATCTTGCTGCGGGTGACTCTGTTTGCAGTCTCGAGAATTCGGATGGGTTTCTCCTTATAAGTCAGATCACTGTCGAGCTGTATGGCCTCTAGGGGCACTGTGTCTCTCAACGGAATTTCGGCCATCTCAGCATGGCATTTCTTCAGTTGAGAAACATGGAAGACATCGTGAACTCCGGACAATCCTTCCGGCAATTCCAGCTTGTAAGCGACTTCTCCATGACGTTCGAGGATTTTGTAGGGGCCAATGAACCTGGGTGCCAACTTCCCTTTAACACCAAACCTCTTGATTCCACGAAGTGGGGACACACGGAGATATGCTCGGTCTCCAACTTCATACGTTATCTCCTTGCGTTTACTGTCGGCATATCTCTTCTGTCTCGACTGTGCTATCTTGAGTCTATCTCGAATCAGCTTGACCTTCTCTTCGAAGTCTCTGATAAGATCGGGACCAAAAAGTTTTCGGTCTCCAACACCATTCCACAGCAATGGTGTTCTACACCTCCTTCCATATAGAGCTTCGAAAGGGGCCATCTTCAGACTGGTCTGATAGCTGTTGTTGTACGAGAACTCTGCATATGGCAAGTTCTCATCCCAGCTAGACCCATAGTCTAGCGCACAGGCTCTCAACATGTCCTCCAAAATCTGGTTGACTCTCTCGGTCTGTCCATCTGTCTGCGGATGAAAAGCTGTACTGAACTCCAGCCTCGTACCCAAAGTTTCATGCAACTGATTCCAAAACTTTGAGGTAAATTGTGTTCCTCTATCTGACACGATACTCCTCGGAACTCCATGCAGACATACGATCCTGGTCATGTATATCTTGGCTAACTTAGCGCTGGTATATGTGGTCTTCACGGGAATGAAATGAGCTACCTTGGTCAAGTGATCAACCACTACCCAGATAGAATCATAACCTGAACGGGTCCTCGGTAATCCTATGATAAAATCCATTCCAAGTTTTTCCCATTTCCACTCGGGTATCGGCAAAGGTTGAAGTAACCCTGCCGGCTTCTGATGTTCCGCCTTTACTCGCTGACAAACATCGCATACTGCTACGTACTCGGCAATATCCTTCTTCATACCTGTCCACCAGAAACTTTCCTTCAAATCCAGATACATCTTGGTGTTGCCTGGGTGAATCGAGTATGGTGAATCATGGGCCTCCTGAAGAATTAACTTCCTAACCTCTGGGTCATTAGGCACATAGATGCGATCCTCAAACCATAAAGTTCCGTGCTCATCTTCACGAAAACCTTTCGCCTTTCCGTTACACATCTTTTCCTTTATCTCTGCAATTTCCTTGTCTGTCTTCTGGGCTTCACGGATTCTTTCGGTCAGAGTGGACTGTATATCCAAGGTGGCGACAAATCCTCTCGGTACTATCTCCAGTCGGAGCTCTTTGAGATCGTCGGCTAATTCCTGAGGTAGTCCTCCAGCTATGAGGGTGTTCACATAACTTTTACGGCTCAAGGCATCTGCTACAACATTTGCCTTCCCTGGGTGATAATGCAATCTCATGTCATAGTCCTTGATCAATTCAAGCCATCTCCTCTGCCTGAGGTTCAATTCCTTCTGCGTGAAAATATACTTCAGGCTCTTATGATCTGTGTAAACATCACAAATGTTTCCGACGAGGAAATGTCTCCAGGTCTTGAGTGCGTGCACTACGGCTGCTAACTCCAAATCGTGTGTGGCATAATTCATCTCGTGCGGTCGTAGCTCTCTGGAGGTATAAGCTACAACTTTTCCTTCCTGCATGAGCACTCCTCCGAGTCCTTGACGAGAAGCGTCACAATATACCTGGTAATCCTTGTGTATGTCCGGCAAAATTAGCACCGGGGCGGTAACCAAACGTTTCTTCAGCTCCTGAAAACTGGCTTCACAATCCTCGGTCCAAATGTACTTGTCTTCCTTCTTCAACAGCTCAGTCATGGGCTTGGCAATCTTGGAGAAATTCTCAATAAACCTCCGATTATATCCTGCGAGTCCGAGAAAACTGCGGATCTCCTTGACTGAGGTGGGGGACTGCCAGTTGGTGACCGATTCGACCTTGGTGGGGTCGACTGCTATTCCTTCTCCTGAAATAACATGTCCGAGGAATCCGACTTCCTTCAGCCAAAATTCACATTTGCTGAACTTGGCATATAACTGATGTTCCCGGAGTTTCTCAAGAACTAGACGCAGATGTTCCTTATGCTCTTCCTCGCTCTTGGAGAAAACCAAGATGTCATCGATGAACACCACGACAAACTTGTCCAGATATTCCATAAATACCTTGTTCATCATGCTCATGAAATATGCAGGGGCATTAGTTAATCCAAATGAGATGACGGTATACTCATATAAACCATACCTGGTGGTGAAAGCTGTTTTGGGTATATCCTGTTCACGAATCTTCAACTGATGATACCCTGATCGAAGATCGATCTTGGAGAATACCTTGGCTCCAACTAGTTGATCAAATAAATCATTAATCATCGGCAGAGGGTACTTGAACTGGGGTGAACTCGGCGGCCATCTAGAATGTTGAAAATCGGAGAGAAGTCAGAAATGAACAGGGGAGAATTACGGAATGATAAGGACATAAAATAAAATAGTCTCTTCCTATGGCTTTCCGATCCTAGGGGTTACGTCCTACGGTCAGCGTGTGCTCTGAATACCATCTCTGTAACGACCCGACCCGCTTCCTAAGGCTGAATCCGCCAGTGTTCTCTAGCAGCACTGAGCCGATTGTGGCCGATGATTGGCTCCGCAAGGTCGGAAGGGAGTTAGCCACTGCTGGATGCACAGATGCAGAGAAGGTGTGCTTTGCCGCACATCAGCTTGATGGACCTGCAGCTTCTTGGTGGGAGAACTACACCGCCACTTATCCGGCCGCCACCGTGACATGGGCTGAGTTCGAGCAGACCTTCCGCACCGCTCATGTCTCAGCTGGAGCCATGAGTCTGAAGAAGCGTGAGTTCCGCAACTTACGCCAGGGGAACCGTACTGTGGGGCAGTACGTGGATGAGTTCAGCAAATTATCTTGCTATGCCCCAGATGATGTGGCCACAGATGCCGCAAAGCAAGAGAAGTTTCTCGAGGGACTCAATGATGAGCTAGGAATGCAGCTAATGGTGGCTACCTTCAACAACTACCAGGAGCTGGTAGACAAGGCCACCATACTTGAAGGCAAGCAGCAGCAGATTGATAGCCGCAAGCGCAAATATGGCCAGGGAAAGTACAACTCTGGAGCTCAGCAGAAGCCCCGCTATACCCCATACTTAGGAGGACATACCCATCACACCCATGGAGGACATAATCATGGAGGACATAACCATGGAGGGAATGGGAACAATCGCAACCACGACAACAACTCCAAGTCAGGCAATGGAGGCAATGGCAACCAGCACCGTCCTGCTCCGGCTCAGAAGGATCTGAGTCATATCACCTGTTTCAAGTGCCAGAAGACAGGACACTATGCCACCGATTGTCCGGAGGCCAAGCAAAGGAAAGGAAACGGCAACGGCAATGGAAGCTCAGCAAAGAAGCCCAACCCTTTTTCTCGTGCTCAGGTGAATCACCTTGACGTGGAGGACGTCTATGATCAGCCAGACACTGTGGTTGGTAAGTTTTTATTAAGTTCACATCCAGTATTGGTACTCTTTGATTCCGGTGCAACGCATTCATTCATATCAAGGGTAGTTGTGGAAAAGTACGGGTTGCCCACTAGAACCCTTAGAACCCCGCTTCAGGTCACTTCCCCAGGAGGAGAGATGACGGCAGGCTTAGGCTGTCATTCGACCCTCAGCATCGGAAACCATGATTTTCCCGCAGACCTCATAGTATTGGAATCCCAGAGTTTGGATGTAATTCTAGGCATGGATTGGTTGACCAAGTTTGAAGGAAACATCGACTATGCTCGCAAGACGATTTTGCTCACCACCCCGGGGCAGAAAAGGATCAAGTATGTATCCAGACGCACACCAATGAAGAATCGGGTGAATTCCCTCACGGGTGTTGTTAAGGAGGAAGTGCCCGTAGTGCATGATTTTCCCGATGTGTTTCCAGAGGAATTACCAGGAATGCCACCGGACAGAGACATTGAGTTTTTGATTGAGTTATTGCCCGGCACAGCCCCAATATCCAAGAGACCCTATCGGATGCCCCCGAATGATTTGGAAGAGATCAAGAAGCAAATTAAGGAGCTATTGGAGAAAGGATATATTCGCCCAAGCTCGTCACCTTGGGGAGCCCCAGTTCTTTTGGTAGAGAAGAAGGATGGAACCCTGAGAATGGTTGTGGATTATCATTCACTGAACATTAACAAAATTCTCCTACTGCATGCATGGTGGGGAGGTATAACACTAATGCAATAAAATCATAGGTATTGTAAAAACATGATCAAATGACTTGCCGGCATATTCAAAATGCTGACCTACACGGCTGCAACGTCCTATGTTGCAGAGGAATTTTCCGATCAGGAGTGAGGCTACGATCCACGCTTGGCGATTGCCCTATGGAGTCGGATGGACTCGCTATTCGTCTACGCTTCCACAGCTTTATTTAGTTTATTTCTCATGAGTTGGCCTTCGGCCGAATTTATTATGATGTAATAAAGACTCGAAATGAGAATCGTGTAATAAATTCAGGTGTGATTGAACATTGAATCTTTGCATCAATGTACTGTGTGTGCCAGCATGATCTTGGGATGGTACAGCTACACAGAGACTTGACCGATTTCGGGTCGGGTCGTTACAAAATTGCTACAGTAATACAACATGATGTTGTTGAATCTGATGATGAGCTTGAGACTGGAACTCCTGAAACACCTGCTAGAACTAGCCTTCCTAGATATGAATTGCCTAAGGTACCGGAAGGTTATGTTATGAATGAGGAGACAACTAGAGATATTCTTGCTTGTAAGGATAGAGATGATCTAGAGAAATTACTATGCAAGTATAAAGAAAAATCTCTGAATGCTAGAATGCAATATGATCCTAAGTTTGCTACCTCACCTATCTTTATTGATGATAAGAATTATGAATTCTCTGTCGACCCAGAGTTAATTACTTTGGTTGAATCTGATCCTTTCCATGGTTATGAAACTGAAACTGTTGTGGCACATCTTACTAAGTTGAATGACATAGCCACCCTTTTTACTCATGATGAGAAAACTCGCTATTATTATATTCTCAAATTATTTCCGTTCTCATTAAAGGGTGATGCTAAAGCTTGGTACAATACTCTTGCTCCTGGTTGTTTGTGTAGTCCCTAGGATATGATTTATTACTTTTCTAAAAAATATTTTCCTGCTCATAAGAAACAAGCTGCCTTACAGGAAATATTTAACATTGTGCAAACTGAAGAAGAGAGTCCCCCACAAGCTTGGGAGAGGCTTTGCCAGTTACTTAATGCTTTGCCTAATCATCCTCTTAAGAAAAATGAAATACTTGATATCTTCTATAATGGACTAACCGATGCTTCTAGGGACTTCCTAGATAGTTGTGCTGGCTGTGTTTTTAGGGAACAAAGTGTTGGACAAGCTGAAGAATTATTGAATAATATATTGAAAAATTATGATGATTGGACTTTTCCTGAACCACCGCCTAAAACCACTTCGAAGAATAGGGGTATCTTATATCTCAGTCCTGAAGATATGTAAGAGGCAAAGAAATCTATGAAGGAAAAAGGTATTAAACCTGAGGATATTAAAAATTTACCTCCTATTGAAGAAATACATGGGCTTAATACACCACCATTGCCTAAGGTGGTAGAGGTAAATTCTCTAATCAAATTCAATGATAATGACAATACTCACAATATGCACCCTAGCCAATGTCTTTATGAGTTTGAAAACTACATTAGGAAACAAGAACACTTCAATGCAAATGTTATGAAACAATTGAAATACAATTCTGATATGATTGCTCGCTTGAGTGACTTGTTATTTAGAATCTCAAATGATGTTAGAGGGTTGGAAAACATGCTTCTATGGTACAAACCTAGTTAGAACAAGTTGCTAAATGTCAGAGAGAATTGCTTGATGAAATGAATAACAACATACATGACTTTGTTGTTAGAGTTGCAACTAGAGGAGGTAAAATGACTCAGGAACCACTTTATCCCGAGGGATACCCAAAAAGATTTGAATAGGATTCACAGAGGAACAACACCACTACACCTAGTCCTTCTAAAAAAAGAAGAAAAAGAAAAATGATAGGACTTTGCATGCTTCTTGTGAACCTGAAGTAGAAAAACCTCATGATAATGAAAATGATGTCTCTATCTCTGATGCTGAAACTCAATATTGTAATGAACGTTCACCTAGTGATAATGAAAAAGATAATGCTGATGTTCATGAAGATACTCCACCAAACAATGAAAAAGAACCAGATAATGATGTTGAAATAGAACCAGCTGTTGATCTTGATAACCCACAACCCAAGAATACACGATATGATAAAAGAGACTTCATTGCTATAAAACAGGGTAAAGAAAGAGAACCGTCGGTTCAAAAACCTATGCCTTTTCCACCCAAGTTAACTAAAAAGAAAGATGATGAAGAATTTGAATACTTTGCTGAAATGGTGAGGCCAGTCTTTTTGCGTACTTGCTTGACTGATATCTTGAAAATGCATCCTTATGCAAAGTACATGAAAGACATCATCACCAATAAGAGAAAAATACTGGAAGCTGAAATCTCCACCATGCTTGCTAATTATACTTTTAAAGATGTAGTACCTAAAAACTTGGAGATCCGGGAATACGAACTATACCTTGCTCCATCAAAAAAATTATGTGAAAACTGCTTTATGTGACATAGGAGTTGGTGTTAGTGTTATGCCTTTCTCTTTATATAAAACACTTGGCTTGAATAAACTTACACCTACTAAAATATCTTTCCAAATGGCTGATAAATCAACTGCCATACCTATCAGTATTTGTGAGGATGTGCCTGTTGTTGTTGCTAATGTTACTATTTTGACTGACTTTGTTATACTTGAGATGCCCGAGGATGACAACATGTCGATTATCCTTGGTAGACCCTTCTTGAATACTGCAGGGGCTGTTATTGATTGCAATAAAAGCTAGGTCACTTTTCATATCAAAGGTAATGAGCATACGGTGCACTTCCCGAAGAAACAATTCCAAGTGAATGGTATTAATGTTATTGAAAAATCTCCGACAATCACTATTGGAAGTTTCCAACTACCTCTACCTACTGTTAAAAAGAAATATGAAATGCTTATTGTTGGAGACATTCATATCCCCGTTGAGGTAACTTAGTGATTTACTAAAGTTCTTCGGTTTCATGCTAATCGAAAGTGGTTGTTAATAAGACTTGATCAACCTTATTACTGGATCATTTTTGAGAGGTATGATGTTGATGAAATTAGTAAGCACTACCTTTTGTCCCTACCTTTTGTTTTTCGTTTTTATTAGTTAAATAATATAAAATGCCATGTTTTGTCTGTTTTCTGAATTTCCTGTGCAATAAAAAATGATCCAAAAATAAAAGTTCTCAAAATGCTCTGAAATTTTAATATGATTTTTTTCTGAATATGTAAGAATTTTTGGTGCAAATAATATCAGAGGGAGGTGCACCAGGTGCGCACAACCCACCGGGGCGCGCCAGGACCCCCAGGGCGCCCTGGTGGGTTGTGCTCCCGACATGGGCCCTCTCACTTATCTCTTTACACCACATCATCACCTACCTCCAGAAAAATTCTCCATTGCTCTCTCTCTCTCGTATTCTTGCTCTCAAACCCGCGGATTTTTATTTCTTAGCTCGAATCTCCATTTTCGAAACTGTTTCGGGGGATTGTTGCTTGGTATGTGACTCCACCATTTCTCCAATTAGTTTTTGTTTTAGTGGTTTATATTTTGAATAATTAGCAACTCTTGGTGCTGCTGTAGATGAGCTTGCATGTTGAATTCTTAGAGTTCTAAGTAGTTTGAAGGCTTGGTATGGCCTCTATGTATCCCTATGAATAGTTTCTATCAATCTAGTAAAGTTTTGTTGCAAACTTTTTGTCACGCAAATTTTTTCAGAAAATTGCACACGAACATGATGAACTTATTTGAAAGGAGTTCTTCGAGGAGGAGGTCCTCGGGGGCATCCTCTAGTGACAGCTCCGCTCGTCAGTCTTATGTTGAACCAATTGAAACTTCCATACAAGATGCCGCCACCAAAACATGCTTATGGCCTTGTGATGAGTATATGGTGCGTGTGGGCATTAAGGAGGATTTTGAGCAATATGTTCACAATGCCGGTCTCGGTCCCTACATTTCAGATAAGTGTGATCAACACCACACTCTCACTGAATCATTTGTTAAAGGATTTAAATTCCATCCCCGTGAGTCTAGGGTGTCATTTAAACTTTATGAAAATTCATTCACCATATCACTAGAGAGTTTTGCTCACCACTGCAAACTACCATTCTGGGGTTCGCTTGACGAACCACCAAAGGTTGATTACCAATCATTCTAGAGTAGTCTTTGCTACAGTGAAACGAGGGGAGTGACGCAAGGTAGAATAAAGAGCATCCATTTTCCCGCAATTCAGTACTTTGCTTTACTTAATGGAAAGTGTATTGTAGGCAAACAAGACTGTAGTACACGTTGTGCTCCAGACTTGAGCCTCATACGCACCGCTCTCACCGGTGATAGGAGTTATAATCTTGGGGCGATTGTTGCACGCAGGTTACAACATAACGCTAATAGTGGCTATTTCTATGGTGGAATTTATGCCACGCATTTAGCGAGAGAGGTGGGTGTTTCACCTTTGCCCTTTGATCCTATTCTACCCACACAGTATTTATACTTTGATGCTATGAAAAATCATAAGATCCTTAAAGGAGATATTCATAATTTCACCTATAACTTGTTGTTTAATCAAGCATCTATTGTGCACACATATTTTCCTGCGCCTGCTCTTTTTAAATATCACAGCAAAGGAAGATATTTTGTTCTTCAGAGCGAGGCCCGAGCTCACAACACGGCAGTCGAGGCAGCACGGCAGGCTGCGACATCCGTACTGAGAGCCTCTGTGAGCTACCACGCTCACTACTATCCAGGCTACTAATCGAGTACGTGTTTCTCACCGACATTACATTCATGTTCACACTTATCATTTCAGTTGTCGGTGTTCACACTTTTCATTGTTTTATCCATGCTTAAGTTTATTTTCTTGCTTTCTTCTTGTGTGTTTGAAAAACCTTAGAAAAACAAAAAAATTAGTTGTAGGTAGTTTACTTTCCATGCCTGCTTAATGGTAGCACTAAAAAGAAAACCCAAAAAGGTTTCCTTGTTCTTCTTTTGCTTGTTGGGAGCTTTCCCGTGTAAATAGTTTTTCTCATTTTTGCTTTTGCCTTTTATTTGCTTGTTCAAGAAAACCAAAAACTCCAAAAATATTTCAGTGTGTTTCTCTAAATTTCTTTTCTTTTTATTGAGTCGTATCGAGGAGAACACCACGATGAAAATGTTGAGTGGCTCTCATTTGCATAATTGTTGATCTAATAAAGAGCCCATATTACCTTGTCTTCTCCAATTGAATAAAATGTTTGCAGATTCCAGCTTAGTCCACGGCACTCTTGCACTATTATTGCTTTCTTATCGTTCGATCGTGAAAGTGAAAGGCAATAATGACGATATTCGATGAACTGGCCGTGGCACAGAGAAATGGGTATGAACTTGACTTGTTCTATTTGTGTAAATATGTTTAACCTAGTATCCATGATTCAGCCCATTATGATTAAACATGTTTGCAATGACAATTAGAGACTATAGTTTCTCATGCCATGCATAAGTAGCTAGGAGTGGATAATGATTTATCTTGGCTATCAACATTGCGTTAAAATGATTGTGACGTAGTATGATGATATGGTATCCTCCTCTGAATGTTTGAGTGGCTTGACTTGGCACATGTTCATGCATGTTGTTGAATCAAAACCAACATAGCCTCTATGATATTTATGTTCATGGTGTTCATATCCTACTCATGCTAGTGTCCAATGTTACTTACGCATAATGCATGTTCATGACCGTTGTTGCTCTCTATCTGGCCGCTTCTCAACCTATTTGCTAGCCTTCGCCTGTACTAAGTGGGAATTCTGCTTGTACATCAAAAACCTTGAACCCAAGTTATTCCTGATGAGTCAACCATACCTACCTATATGCGGTATTACCCTGCCGTCCTAAGTAAATTTGCATGTGCCACCTCTAAAAACTTCAAATAAATTTCCTTTTTGTGTACCTGTATCGTTCATGGAACGACAGAAGGTGGTCGGTATCTTCCATGCGAAGTGGGTTATTCTTAGGTCGATTGTTTATTCACTCACCATCGCACGAGAAAAGGGCGGTAATAGGGATGACCAGTCCCAAACTGCAAAAGAAATGATCTCTCAAATAATCAAACAAAAACTCCCAATGGAGTCAAAACCTTCACTTTTATCGCTTGGGAACCGCCACTAGCATGCTTCGCATGGAAGATATTGATAACTGATGGTCCTGAAGTAAATGAGAAGGGTGCATGCCTCAAAATATCATTTACCTTTGTTATAAAAACTTGAGCTCTGGCACCTCTGCAAATCACTGTTTCCCTCTACAAAGGGACTTTCTATTTAATTACTTTTATGTTGTGTCGTCACCTTCTAAAATAAGCGCCAGAACCTGAGAGCACTGCTGTCATGCTGATGCATTGTGTGTAGCTAATGTTGGGTGCATCATCACTGGATCTTTTCTACCATGAATTACAATGTTTAGTCACCGCATGAACTTTGGAGGTGCTCTGCATTTATGTTTTGCAGTCTCGGAAAGGGCTAGCGAGATACCACTATTGTCATATTATATCATGGTTGTTTTGATAACGTGTTGCTGTTTGAGATATCTTATTATTGCTCTTTAGCTGATTATGTCATTGATATGAGTTAATATAATTTTTAAGAGTTATTGTTGCCATGGTTAGTTATAATATTGGCTCACCTTGGTGCTGTTTAAGCTTATTTACGCAAACAAGAGCAAAACAGTTCATAAAAGTTTTTCTTTTTCACTTTCATTTTATCAACCGAATTGCTTGAGGAAAAGCAAAGGTTTATGCTTGGTGGAGTTGGTACGTCTCCAACGTATATACTTTTCCTAATGCTTTTCCTCTTGTTTTGGACTCTAATTTGCATGATTTGAATGAAACTAACCCCTGACTGACGTTGTTTTCAGCAGAACTACCATGGTGTTGTTTTTGTGCAGAAATAAAAGTTCCCGGAATGGAACAAAACTTTTCGAGGATTTTTTATACAATAAAAGAGAATTTCTGGAGCCAAGAGCCACCGGAGGGGGGCACCTGGGTGGGCACAAGCCACTAGGGTGCACCTGCCCTCCCAGACACGCCCAGGTGGGTTGTCCCCACCTTGTGGCCCCGCAGACCCTGAAACTGACGCTATAAAGTCCTATTTTTCCAGAAAAAGTCAAGGAGAAAGAATTATCACGATCTATGAGATGAAGCCACCGTCGCCTCCTGTTCTTCATCGGGAGGCCAGATATGGAGTTCGTTTGGGGCTCCGGAGAGGGGGGTCTTCGTTCTTAGTCACCACCAACCCTTCTCCATCACCAATTCCATGATGCTCCCCACCGGGAATGAGTAATTCCTTCGTAGGCTCACTGGTCGGTGAGGAGTTGGATGAGATTTATCAGGTAATCGAATTAATTTTGTTAGGGCTTGATCCCTAGTATCCACTATGTTATGAGATTGATGTTGCTATGATTTTGCTATGCTTAATGCTTGTCACTTTGCGCCCGGGTGCCATGAATTCAGATCTGAATCGTTTATGCTATCACCATTATATCCATGTTCTAGATCCGATCTTGAAAGTTATAGTCACCTACTACGTGCTATGATCCGGCAACCTCGGAGTGACAATAGTCGGGAGCACTCCCGGTGATGACCGTAGTTTGAGGAGTTCATGTATTCACCAAGTGTTAATGCTTTGTTCCGGTTATCTATTAAACAGAGGCCTTAATATCCCTTAGTTTCCAGTATGGACCCCGCTGCCACGGGAGGGTAGGACAAAAGCTGTCATGCAAGTTCTTTCCATAAGCACGTATGACTATTTACATGCCTACATTATACTTATGAACTGGAGATAGTGCCGTATCACCCTAGGTTATGGCTGTCACATGATGAATATCATCCAACAAATTACCGATCCAATGCCTACGAATTTATCTTATATTGTTCTTGCTAACACTACAAAAAAAAGACACATCCGTGACATTTTGGGCCGAACGAAAAAAAATTCTGTCATACTTATGACACTTCTATGACGATAATTGTGACAAAACCTGATATCATCATAGATGTGGTGGGGTCCTACTTCTATGACAAAAAATCATGACAGAAAATGGGCTTTTCGTCCTGGGCAGGCCGGAGACGCAGCTGCATGTCATTCTTTGGGCCGTCCATGACGGAAAAAACCGTAATAGAAGCGAGGGCGAGGAAAATAGCGGGGAGTTCCCGGTTACGGTGGGTGGTCGGGGCCGAGCGATGCGCATTTCTCTCTTACGTACGCACGTGTGTGCGAGGCGTTGGGCTCTAACTGAACCCGAGCGATTGCACTACAGGCTACGCGTTACAGAACCTGAGCGATCGATCGATCCCTTGCTGTTAACTGAGCCCGGGTGATTCCTTCGCTACTGCTGCTAACTGAAGCCAATCGATGTTGCCTCTGGATGAACAATGAGCGTTGTTGGGGGGTTTGGAAGAACATTTCCAGCTGGGGGTTGGATGAACAGGACCCCGTGGTAGTAGAGGTCGTTGCCGGTGGATGAACAGTACCTCGATCGATCGAACCGGTGGATGAATAGGACCCCGTGGAGGGCTGGATGAACAGGACCCCGTGGAGAGCTGGTTGAACAGTAGCCGGTGGAGGGCTGGTTGAACAGTAGCTGGTGGAGGGCTGGATGAATAGTAGCCCGTGGAGGGGTGGTTGAACAGGACCCGGTGGAGAGGGTTGGTTGAACAGTAGCCGGTGGAGGAGCGGTGGAGGCTGGATGAACGGGATCCCATGGATGAATAGTCGCAGGTGGAGGCTGGAGGAGGTCGACGGTGGATGATTAGGAGCCCGTGGAGGCAGTCGACGGTGGATTAACAGTAGCCCATGGAGGCATTCGGCGGTGGAAATGAACAGTATCCCGTGGAATCCCGTTTTGCGGTACGCCACACCCCTCCCGATGAACAGGACCCCCATTTCGACTGTAGCGCTCCAACACAAGTCTGTTTCCTCCGTTTTATGGTACACCACCCCCCCTTATCAACGGGACCCCGTTTCGACCGTAGGAGGTCCGTTTCCTCTGTTTTGTGGTACGCTAGACCCCTCCCGATGAACAGGATCCTGTTTCGACCGTGGCCGGTCGAACACAAGGTCGTTTCCTCTGTTCTGCGGTACACCAGACCTCGTTTCCATCGGCTGTTTCGTCCAAGCCGGTTGGCTCACGATGAACATCACGTGTTTCGTTGCCTCCAAATGAACACGACGCATTCCGTTGCCTCCCCATGAACATGACGACAACGCAGCTTCTTCGTTACGACCCAGCCATGTACACGAGCCTTGGCCATACCTATGCGCGAGTAGGCGTTCGAGACCCCGCCCGTATGTACGTACGTGGCCATATTTACTTTCTTGCACCCTGGCTGCTATACGTACGTGTACATGCTACGTGCGCGCCTCTAATACGACACGTGCGCGCCTCTACGTCGACCAGTATGTACGTACATGTTCGCGACCAGAATGACAACGCTACGTACGCTTCGACCAGGTGGGTCCCGACTGTCAGGCACTTCCTTTCGTGTGAAGATGTAGTTGGTGGGTCCCAGCAGTCAGGGGGAAATGTTTTTTTCGTGAAATACGGTTGCCCGTCCGGTGGGTCCCTGCTGTTACGTGAAGGAATCTTTATTTTCCGCATAATAAGGACACAGTTCTTTGATGTGGCCGTGGACGCAGCTGTCAGCCTCTCCATGTACAGTACTCTTCCGATGGAAGTCATTCCTTGACCACGTTGACCACGCTGTGCCGAGAGCACCAGGGCGGTGGACAACGGCAAGGCCTAGGAAGGGGACGACGCGGAGCCGGGGAAGACGCGGTAGTGGTTGCCCATGCGGAGAGGAGTACGAGGGTTCACTGGTTCGACTGCGGTGTGAGGCTGCCGTCACCGCAGAATAACAGGGGTGTGGGTGAGTAGAGGGATGGCCAGGCCAATAGTGGGAGTAGTAGGGGGCGGCGAGGCCTCAGCGGCATCACAGCCGGCCACGAGAGGCAGGAGCACGCGGCACGACCCGCACTGGTTTGTGCGGCTGGAGAAAGAAGACCAGAGGTTGAAGAAGCACTAGGGTCGTTGGATGGACATCGTATGGTCACTGGAGCTAGAATCGTTCATATTGACTAAGTTGACAAAGCCCTCCGTCCCCGTCAACTTAGTAGGCCCACAAGTCAGCCTCCCTCTATGGTGGGTCCCAGCTAGCAGGGGGTATTAATTTTTTTCTGCGTAATAAGGAGGCACTTCCTTGCGTGCGAAGATATAGCTGGTGGGTCTGACCTATCAGTGGGGGGAACGTTTTTTCGCGAAATACAGAGGCCCTTCCGGTGGGTCCCAGATGTCAGGTGGAGGAATCATTATTTTGAGTGTAATAAGGACGCATTTCCTTGCGTGCGCCCGTGGACCCAGCTGTCAGCCTCTCCACGCACAGTTTACTTCCGATGGATGTCGTTCGTTGACCATGTGGACCACTCTACGCCGAGCGCATCCAATGTGGTGGACGACGGCGAGGCCCCGGACAGCAACGACCTGGAGATGGGAAGACGCGGGAGTAGTGTCGCAGACGGAGAGGTGTACGAGGGTTAACTGGTTCTGGTGTGGTGTGGTTCGACAGTCGGTGGAGAAGAACAGGAGGTGCGGAGGGGTGGAGGGATGGCCTGGCCAACGGTGGGGTAACGCTTCACAACGAAGCGTGCTAAGTAGAGCTGCTAGCAGCATGAGGCGGGAGCAGGTGGTCCCGGCGGCGCTGGAGGAAGGAGACGAGAGATTGAAGATGGATGCCGGTCGTTGGATGTAAATCCAACGGCTAACGATGTCAGAATCATTTGTTGACTAAGTTGACAACGACTTGCATTGACTTCGACCTATTGGCCCACATTTCATCCTCCAAAAATGTGGCATGTATTCAACCCATTTTTTCAGAATTTACAGTAAATTTGATCTCTTTTTTTCAGAATTACAGTCCATTTGCTGGGCTGGGTGAACAAATAATGTAGCGTCCATGCGGCCCATTTATTTTTTCCTAAAAATTACAGGCCATTTGCACTTTCTCGAGATACACGATTTTGCTGGGTTGATTCCAATTATAATGTTGGGTTGGGCGCAGCAATGTTATCAAAAAATAAACCGGGGCTGAGCATTTTGTTATAAATATATTTAAATAATAAGTGATTTATTATTACATTGGTCCTTAAATTGTACCAAGCTTTTGTACACAATCACCAGGATTTTCGTTGCCAAAAACCCCCAGGATTTTATTGTTAAGAAATTATTTTTATAAGTTAATAAGATGTGGGATATTGTTTTCTTACATATGTAAGTATCTCTTAAATATATGATGACAATAACAATAATATATAATGACATATAAAATAATTCTAATATATATAATATAGTTAGAAGGGAAACATAAGTTGGACTAGACATTCCTATTCTTATA
This sequence comes from Triticum aestivum, assembly GCF_018294505.1. Classification (NCBI taxonomy): domain Eukaryota; kingdom Viridiplantae; phylum Streptophyta; class Magnoliopsida; order Poales; family Poaceae; genus Triticum; species Triticum aestivum. Next base: position 172,071,645 of record NC_057805.1, on the reverse strand, counting down.
TAGAAAAATAGAACAGACCTCTGCGTTTTCTTCAAAAAAATACATAAATTGGGTTGCCGATGTTTCAGGAAAAATAAAACCTCGGATGGGAGGTCCATAGGCCGGTCGATACATGAGGCCCTCAAAACAATACTAACCAGCATGTCGTGGGCTGCGCATGTTAAAAAAGAAAGCCTAGACGGGGCAACCCAAAACCCAGCTGATACTTGCTGCCCCAGTGATAATAAATGATACCTGCCAGCTCCCCAGCTTCGTTGTGAATTTATCTCCTATAGTAACTATGTTGAAGCACCTAAAAAAATGTAACTATGTTGACAAACCCGTGGCCCCAACGTCAGTATAGCATTAGGAGAAAGTATTTTTTCGATGAGGCACTTGCTTGTGTACGGCCATAGACCTGGTGCGTCCCGACTGTCCGCCTCTGCATGTACAATTCTCTCCAGATTCCTCTCGTTTGTTCAGCATGTTCACAACGGCAGACAGCGGCGCCGCGGTGAGCGCACAAAGGCGCAGGAGGAGATCGGACCACCTGAGGCAGTGCCTTATTTGTAATGAAAGTACTGAACTAGCCCAGTGGCCAAGTGACACTACCTGACAGCTATTCCGCCCGGGTTCGATTCCAACTGATGCAGGGAAAATATCTCCAAATTTTTTGCCTCTTCCATTATTAACATGTGGGTCCCCATTGTCATCTACGCACACCACGTCCAACACTTGCCAAAACTTTGTCCCTCGTTTTCTCTATTTTTTGCACACTCGACTATGTGTGGGCATTTTCAAAATAGCATACCTTTTTGACTGTGCATCATATGAAGACGTGCCACGCATGAAAGTTGATCAACATGATGTTAGCTGGCTGGTAGTTCCATTTTCGACCATGAATAAAACTTCCAACATGATGTTAACCCTGTTTGAAAAGGCCGTGTTAATATAAATGCTCTTCCTCTGAAAGTTGCAGTTTCTTATCGGAAACTGAACTTGCAGTTTCTTATCTGAAACCGAAACTTGCAGTTTCTTCTCTGAGAATCACATTGTCTGCACTTTTATACTCCTATGAAAGGACATTTTTGCTAAAAATATATCTCTAGAATTCATAAAATACTTCATATGCTCAATACTGCAAATCTGAAATTCAAAAGACATTCATATCTGAAAGTACTCTCAAAATACACAACACAAAACACAATTCACAACCTGCAAATACTGACAACCCTAAGCTCCTCCTAACAATTCACAACCTGCCCGACTATTGGGCTGGGGGGCAGTCCCCTCCTATTCCTCGGCGGCAGACAGCCACCCCGTGAGATGATGTGAACGGCGAGGCAGAGGATGGCGGGGAAGCGTCATCGGGCCAACTGCTTTTCTCCTCTTGTAGTTGGGTTCGGTCGACGAAGAGTCCACCGGCTCGCTTTGGCATGACACGCTCACAAACGGCACCCTCTAGATGCTCGATCCTTCAATCTCTGGTGGATGCTCCATCCGGGATCAATACTCCCACCACCGCTCCCTCGCGATCGGATTCGGTGAATTTGTGTGCTCCATGGCCTAGAGGAGCAGCTCTATGTACTCCTGTGTGACTCCCTTCGGGAGTATCGCCACCTTTTCACTCTGCTGCAGATATTTGGCCATGGATGTCGCCGTCGTCGCTAGTTGGTCCTTGTTGTCAAACCAAGACTGTATCTCCAACATCCTAGCTAGCTTCACAGGGTCGCCACCTACGATCCTCACGTATCGGTTGTACTCCTCCATCGATGTACTTCTACACAGTACCTTCACTCGCCGGCGGTGGTTTTTGAATGGAAGAGGAGAGGAGTAGCGCTGGTTTTGGATTAGAACAGGAGAGGAGCAACGGGTTTTGGACTGGAACAGGAGAGGAGGGCGGTGGTTTTGAAATGGAAGAGGAGAGGAGCGACGCTGGATTTAGATTGGAACAGGAGAGGAGCGACGCTGGTCTTGGAAGTATTTTTTTGTTTTGCGTATTTTTGGTCAAAGTTTGTCCACGTACTGTATTTGACAAGCAAAATGTGAATGCATGTCACCAAAAAATGAATCGTTTGGTTCGTATCTGAATGTACTTTCAAATTATATTATTTTTGCAACGTATACCATATATTTTATTTGTGAAAATCATGGTTAATTATGACCTAGAATAAAAAGAAGACTAGTTAATGTGGGGTCGCTTTCTTAATTGAAGGGTAAATTGATTTTGATTTTGATCCAGTTACAGCGCGCCGGCCCTCTCGTCCAATCCTAAATCGCTGACGCACGCTCCTCTCCCTCTTCTCCATTGCAAAACCACCTCCTCTCCTCTCCATCATCTCCATTCCAAAACCACCGCCTCGCCTCTCCCTCTTCTCCATTGCAAAACCACCTCCTCTCTCCTCGGACGAGGATCCCCTGACATAGCCCATCCTGCCATTGAGACATTGACACATGGGTCCCACCAAGCGCGGGCCCACCTGTCAGCTACCGAAAGGCAGCGAAACCTCTGCTCTCCATCATCTCCATTCCAAAACCACTGTCTCGCCTCTCCCTCTTCTCCATTGCAAAACCACCCCTCTCCTCTCCATCATCTCCATTCGAAAACCACCGTCTCGCCTCTCCTTCTCTATTGCAAGACCACCGTCTCTCCTCCCATCTTCCAAAGCTAGCATCAGACCACTCAGAAGGACATCTATGGAGAGGATGCAGCAACGAATCAGGCAGATCGCCGGCGGCGACCAGGCAAAGTTAGCCAGGTTGAAGGAGATCCTTACTTGGTTTGACAATGAGTGTTTCATTTCGAGGATGGTGAGGGCCATGTGGCAATGTATGCGAAAGAGCGAGACGACGGTGATGAGGGCAGCGATGTACTCCTCGACGGCAGTCACGCCGCAGTCCTTCGAGTTCATCGAGTATCTCCTCTGGGCGATGGAGCAGACAGATTCTCCCGAGGCGAAAGTCGGGTGGAGGTGGTGGGCGTACAGGTCGAAGGTCGAGCACCCAGAGGATAATGAATCGATCGAGTATGGTGTGCCGTTCGTGAGGGTGCAGAGCTAGCCGGAGCCACATGAGTATTCGTTCTGCCACCGCAAGAGGAGGCCGAATGGCGCGACGTCGCTTCCCCGCCGTTCTCCATGGTTCCCTCGACGCTCGCCTCGTTTCAACGGCGTCGGTAGGGTTTAAGGTAAGTTTTGCACTAACCTAGTCTTCCATCTGGTCATGCTTACAATCAGTGTGACAGCTAATAAAAATCATGCTTACAATCAGTCTCCGAGTACTACGCCAATCACCCTAAAATAGCTCTGGACCTTTGGGTCAAAGTTGTGATACTGTGTACAAATAAAGAAAAATAGATTGGTGCTTCTTTCAGAAAAGAGTACTCCCTAGAAAACTGCCAATATAAGCTACTAGTATTTTTTTTGAAGTCTAAGCTACTAGTATTTGGCTAGAGGATTTGCTGCCGAGAAAGATCCATCCACAGTGAGCGCCACACATGCCACTGGTGGTGGTGGATGCCAATGCTTAGATGGAGCAGGGTTGGTGTCGGTAATTTTTACTTGGCACCTCGCACTCTGCATATATATGCCGATTCCATCCGTACATTTGTGCAGTTCCACCAAAATGCAGCTGAATAACCCTGTTTGCACAGATAATGAAAAAGTGTGATTACATTATAGTGTCACTAGTTGATGAAACATACACTAATAAATAGAAGAAAATATTGTGATAGTATCATAATATGCCATGCTGCGAGGGCGAGATGGGCCCTGCGACGCCTCATACGGTACGCCTCATACTGGAAATCGACCCAAGTCTCCCCGATACACCTTCTGCCAGTGATGCACATCAGTGTACAACGGTAGTGCAAGGAGGGGCCTTGAGACATTCCAATCTCTATTTTTGTGCAGATCAACTAAAATTAAGCACCCCCGTTTGCAAAAACGCTTAAACATTAACAATGGGACTAGTTGATGAAACATATACTAACAAAGAGAAGCACTTTCTTTATATACATTGGAAATTAAATGATACAGAGGACACTCGCTCTATTTTAACTGTATTATTACTTCATTTTACCGGTGGCACTAGGGTCGAGCAGGTGGCAAACGAGGTGTACCGTGCGTCGCAAGGATGGAGGTCGGGGGTGCTTAGACTGGGATGCTGAAGCTGGCTCTATCTTCCCTCCTGATGTTTTTGTGGTAGCATTTGGGTTGTAATCCAAACTTGGTCGAGCTGGTGCTGCGTCCCCCTACCTGCCTAGCTTATGTGGCAAACTTGTCTCCTGCTAGTACTCAGTTCGGTCAAGTAGTAGTTGCATAACTGCCCGTTTACACTGAGATGTTGTTGGATAATGGTTCTCTATGGTAGGGTTTCTTTAATGAAATCGGAGGAAACCCCCTCTTTTGATATATAAAAAAATCTGTGGCACTAGCGGTGCCAAAACATTTCCTCAAATTAATAGTGCCACTAGATTAAGGTGCAAAATAATAACATTACCACTTTATCATGGCAGTGCCAAAACAGTAGCACAAGAGCAGACTCAACATGCAGGATCTTTGGCAAATGGTCAGACCAAAAATCCACATACCTCATGATCGGAACCATATCTGCAGTCAACGCTGTCGTATAAGGGATGACACCAGTCACCAACATGGATGATTCAATTCATGGGACCTTTTGGTGCAGTTCACCTAAAATGAAGCAATGTCCCATGAGCTAGCAACTTCTTCTTCATTTTTTCTAAGAAGGGCTTTAGCCCCAGTTCCATTTCCATCAGAAAACGAAACCCACAGAGCTTCATCTTCATTAGTTGTAATAAAGTTGAGCAACATCAAGGTTGGTTGTGAAGCTCCTCGAATGTTCAACTATAATTTGGATATCATTTGTGCAGTTCAACTAAGATCGAGCGTGAAATGTATATCCCTGTTTGCACAAAAAAGGTGGAAAGGAGGGTGACAAACAAGTGATGAATCATACATCAAATGAAAAGAAGCATGTTCCTTATCTGAATGGCAATCCTACAAGGACAGTAGCAATTTCTAAAGCAACAACATTGCTAGATATTAGTGTGGGCATTAGGATTAACTATGACAACCGTTAAATACGACATTACTTTAATGGTGCCATTGCTTCATTTTACCAGCAACATTACATTAATAGCTGCTAAAGAGTCGGTATTTGGGCATGGGAGAGTAGGCGGACCAGGACAGTTGCATTTCTAATGAAAAGAAGCAACTTATCTTAATGGGAGTTTAGCAGGACATGAAATAAAGTGCCATTGATTCATATTACTAAAGGCATTACATTGAAAACAACATTGGTTTAACGTGTCCTTACTTTTAATAGTGTGACTGCTACATTTTACTAGTGACATTACATAAGAGTGGCTCGGGGCAACAAACATCAGAACAGGATATCTGGCTTGGTCCCATTTTTGTTCGGTATGGCCACCTTATACTGTGTGAGGCTAGCAAATCTAGTGCTGGACTTACTCTGTTGACTTGTCCCCCAGTCTCCACTTTCTTTCCTTTTTCAACCAATAGATCGGGTTTATATTGAGTTTGTATTGTGTTTCCTTTATTTCCCTATTAGACCAAGAGACTGGTTGGATAGCCAGTCTTTGCTACTTTTCGCCCCCATTATTTCCTCTTTCGACCAAGTCCTATATTCAGGTAACAGATCTTCCCCCACCCCCACCCTTTTCTTCCTTGTTTGAACCAAGTAGTACTAGATTCGAGTGCATGAACTACTTTTACTTCTTAACAGTCAAAATTTAGGTGGCTTTCGAACAGCCGATCGATCCTATCTACCAGGGGGCCTGGGAAATAGTAAAAGATACAAATGCAGGGACGTCAGAAGCTCGGGAAGTAGAGCAAGGCCGGTTTCGAAGGAAGTTATACCTGAGGGTCGCCGGGATGTCGATAGGTGGGCGGCGGGAGGCGAGATCTGCCCACACTACGGCAGCGAGGAAGAAGGGGTCGGAGGCCCTCCCTAGCCAGTGGTGCTTGGGAGAGAACGGCAAGGCACGCTGATTGGGACGCGCCGGCAGTGGGTAAGAGCCGTCGCCGAGGGCGACCGCGTGAACATTGCACCTTCTCACCTTCCCCGGCGGAGAGGATCCGGCTGGATCTGTGACCAGCGGTGAGCAGAGAGAGAGAGAGAGAGAGAGAGAGAGTGGCCACCGCTGTTGTTTTTAGATCTGGAGGGGACGAGATAGTGTGAAGAGAGCAACACTAGCAACCAAGCGGGGAGGCTCCTACCTATATAGTGGAGCCGGCTTGACCTTGTCAATGACTGTCGACAAGTCTTCATGCACGTGCCCCGGAGGCGCAGTTGTCGTCGTTTTGATCTGAAGCACCGGATAATAACATACAACACGAAAAAATGCCACATGACAAGAAACCATAACCTCACTGCCCAAAGGAGACAACATGAATCCCGACGGACAAACTAGACGAGGATCAAAGCTCAAATTAAAGATAAACTCATAGAAAAGGGGTCCGTTGATAGATGTCCTAATTAACATAGCCGGCTTGACCTAGATGGAAACCGAGTAGTCTTCGTGCATGTGCCCCCAATACCAACACCTTGGAGGAACTCAGTTGTCACTGTTTAACCCTTGCAGTGATCCGAAGCACATGACACCTAATATTGCGAGATGACAAGAAACCTTGTTTTAGATTTCTCATCAGAACTACAGCCCTGTACAACACAGCCTGCACAATATGTAGACGATAGCCAATCCTGGCGTGTCTGCTGGAGTCTGGTCACATGCATGACGAACTGATCTTCCGTGTCATGCATGGATCGTCCAGGAACCAACGTATGTCAACACTTCTCTAGTACTATCACTCATCTCTCTCTTCTATTAACTCACGCGACTTGTGGGGCCAGGGAGTGTGCCTATGGTCGGTTCTCGATTGCGGTCCCACATGTGTGTGCAAACATAATATGACGCGCGTTCCATTCGATTAGCGGCGTGCCAGACCGACCGACCATCTCGTGTGCCACGTGAACGCGACGGGCGTGCTGTATACTCTGTACATGTGTACCGCCATTTTCTTGAGGCATTGCTCCATGGCGCAATCCATGGATACAATATTAGTATACTGTACTATTTAAAAGTCGAGGGCGGGGCTTTTCCCGCGTGGTAGGAGAGGCAGTTCTGCCTACTCGGTTCGACAGAGACGCGAGAAGATGAGGGAGTAGGCTGCTGCAAACATAGGGCAGTGTGATTTGACAGCGAGTTACTGCTGGACAGGTAGGGCCCCGTGATTTGACTTGCCATGTTATAATTTTAACTGCGGTGCTACGACCAGCGTGAGTCTCCCGATTCCTGACCACCTCCATGCTATACAGGTGCCTCTCCCAATGCTCCACCATGTAGAGGCTGGCTCTTGCATGAGAGCCCACTCCTCCACTTTTTCCTTGCCTCTTTCCTCCACATATGCAAAAATGCCATGTAAGTGGGCTTATAGCCCACTATTGTACTTGCTCGTACAGGTGCTACGCCTACCACATAGGCATAAAGTCTGATGTGGCAAGTTAATTACTCCCTCCGTCTAGGTGTGCAGGTCATCTTACGAAAACAAAATAATCCCAAAACATTTAGGCGCGGTGCATACATCATTTCTTGTTTCTTGACATATCAACCAATAAGAGATGTGGGGTGTGCATGCTTTTAATGACTTGAGACTACCATTTCATTGGAAGAGGTCACTCCTTGGCAAATGCAATAAATACTACGAAGAAAGAGATAGAGAGAAGTAAAAAAATACTCTTATAGCCAACCTTATAGCTAACCTTGTTGTATAAGTGATGACTATGTATGACATGCCAACATCAGATAGCCTAACGCACCGTGTTAAATCTCCAAGGGTGCGACCGTGCGAGCGAGGCGACGGTCATGGTAGGCGCGACCATGATACGGGCTGCTGGCAGCCCTTGGATCTGAGATCGAACGGTCGCATGCTAAGTTGTTGAAGATTTGCAGAATAACCCTCCAGGATAGGATATTCACCCATAGGTCTAGAATCACGCCATGCAACCGTTCGATCTCAGGTCCAAGGGCTCTCTGAAGCCCGTATCATGGGAGAATGGAAAGTTTCGTATCACCTGTAATTTTCCCGACGCTTGACGTGACATCGAAAGCCATTTAATTGGGTGTCGAGTAGACATGACATCTAATTGGGCCCCCATATTACTGTGCATGAATCCATTTATCCACCAGGCAAGTCACTACCCTGCCGTTCGCACGCCCCACTCAGCATTTTTACAAAAACCGCTGGCAGTTCGCTCCTACTCGTCCCTGGATGTCCTTTAACATTACGACAGTTCGCTCCTAGTCGTCCCGTCCTTTCACATTACGGCAGTTCCACTAATCCTAACCCTCCTCCCAAATCCATGGCGTCCCAAATCTCCATGATCGATGGTGAGTACAAGGTTAGAACCATCACCGGCGATGAGTTCGACGTCATCTACACCCGTTCTTCTGCGATGGTGAAAGGATGCCTTGCTCGCTTCAGACGCATGTTCGAAAACTCAAAGGATGAGTGGTTCGCTGGGCTAGATGTTGAGTACACCATAGTCCTGCAAAGCGAGAAGACTCTAAAGGAGGCAGAGAAGAAGAAGCCCGCTGTGATCCAGGTTTGCGTGCATGACTTATGCTTGATCTACACATATGCCATGCCGACGTTGAGTGCCAGGATTTTAAGAACTTCCTCAAGGACGGCCGAGTCAAATTAGTTACGATAGACTTTAGGAACGACAGGGATGTCCTGGATTGGATAGGCCTCGTTGTAGGCAACCCCTTTGACCTCCAGAAGAAAGGGCTGGTGCCCTCCCGTCATCAGCCTTCAATGCTGACCCTGGCAAGAGCCATGCTTCATCCTTCGTACGGTACACTGAAGAAACCTCCGTTCAAGTTTCATCATGCATGGGAGTGGAATGTACTAGATATAGACCACATCCACTACGCTGCAATGGATGGCTACCTTTGTTTCAATATCTACAAGGATTGGATGAAGAGCAAGAGCCAAGTGTGCGGTTCAAGCAAAGAAGTATCGCCCAAGAGGAAGAGGGACAAGGATGAAGTCGAGCACGTGGACGAGGAGTCTGAGTAAGGTGGCAGTGTCATTTCTCATGGTGGTTCTAATGTAGTGTCCAACGGATTAGTTGCTTAGTTTAATTTCAGGTGTGCTTACGCTACTGCAGGATAGTCCAAACACGACACTACGATCAGAGACCCTTCGACGAAACTGTGTGCGATGCCATAATCGCAAACGATGGTGTAAAAAACCGTCAAAAAGGTGCAAAACATTTGCGATGACAAATGCATCAAACACGGTTCAGAATTTAGTTGCGTGTGCGATGCAGGGCATACGGTTCAGGTAAATTAACTGTTTGGGACGAGGAGGCACAAAAGAAACGGGCAGCCAGATGAAGGCGTGTGCGATATACAGCATATGGTTCACTTGGATGAACTGTGTGTGATTAGGCAACACAATGGAAATGGTTCAACTGAACAAGATGTGTGTGATACGCGGCAAACAGGTCCGTAATCTGAAATGTGTGCGAAGACCAATAATAACACAGATGATTGCTGCTAATATGCCATGTGAATTGCTCTGTCTACAATAGAATAACATGTATATATATAACTGAAATAAACATCCAATTACATAAGTGACTATACAGATCCTTCGCACACACCTCAATAAACAATTGCATGCATTCTAAAGTAGGAGAAATGATCGTCTAGTCATCTACTTCTTGTGACGCTCCCGCCACTGCTATGTGGCTAGATCCCTCGTCTGGGTCAGGAAGAAGACAATTCCTCATGTCAACGATCTGCCTATACATCTCGTAGCTTGTGTACGCGTCCATGGCCGCGTACTTGACATGTTGTTCATCCAGTCTCTTATGCCACACATTGTGCCAGGCGTTCTTGTCCTTATTGCTCTCTTGCTTCATCTATGCGTAGTAGGGGTCGATGATGACCGAGGTGAGGTCAACTAGGGAGTTCAATTTGCTTTTGTCGCTGCCCCAGACCTTCTATGCTGGATGTTGAAAAGATTCGGGCATTTCAAGTCCGAAACCTTGAGCACTTTTAGATCGTTGGTGGTGTCCACCGTAGAGAAACTGTAGTCGGAGTTGTTGATAAACCTGGAGAAACACTCGCAAGGCCTTGTGGCAAGGTGGAAGTGGTAGACGAGGATGTCATGTCGCACGCAGAACTGGGCGACGACAACCTTCTGATCGTGCCCGGCACGACTGATGGTGTACTCGAGGTCGAAGCCGACCACTCGGTACTTGTCCTCGGCAAGGAACTGCTCCATAGTTTGGATGTAGCTCTCCACCGAGACCAGATCGTTCGTGTACACCACCGAGTTGGCCTTCCCCCTCACGTGGGTGTCCACTACGTGATGCGCAGTGAACTGCCCGCCGTTGTCGTCGTTGGCCGTTGGGAGCGCCATTGGAGCCACGGGGAGCGCCATTGGAACCGCTGGATGTCCTCTCTGTATGTGTCCTCATGGGTGTGCTTATTGTGTCGTGTGAGATGAGAGATGAAGGTAAATGGCCGCAGGAGTAAAAGGGGGCCGGGCAGCGTGGATTCTTGGCGCGTCCGCATGGCGGTTTTTGCAGCGGGTAACTGCATCGTCGCGCCGCGCCCAGCGCAACCATTTGCACACGAACATGCGTGATCGTGCGTCGGCCCAAAACACTGGCAGCGCGCGTGGAGGGACGAGGGCAGAGCACTTAGAGGGACGCGAGAGCAGAGTGCGCGCGGCGAGACGCGAGCAGAGAGCGCCGCGGCGGGACGCGAGCAGAGCGCGTCGCAGCCGCCTGAACCGCAAGCAACCACACACATAGAGCAGTTGAACACACAGAAAATGGTCGCCTACAAGTCGGCCGACAGTTGCGCCACTACATAGAGAGCGGTTGTGTGGTACCACCTCCGTCTAGTCTATAGTCTCCTTTATATTCTGTGCCATACTTTGCCCTCAAATTTAACCAACAAAATGTTAATGCATGTTTTAAAAATTATATAATTGGAAACTATGTTCAAATACAAATCCAACTATATAATCTTTGGCGCATGCATTCGTATTTTATTAGTTCAATCATACTTATAAACCAGGACGGTGGTATAGTAGGTAATTAAATCGCAAACGTTTTTTATTAACCGTATGTGTACGTGGCCTTTCGTCCTCCTCTCGCATGTCTTGTCACCCCGCTGTCGCAGACGGCTTACAGCGCAAGCTTGCGCAGCGCGTGGGGGCATTCTTTTTGCCAAACGGTGGTGCCAATGAATCGTCGGTGAGCCCGTTCCCGCGCAACCTCGCAGGTTCCCACGCAAAATCCCAATGCTTACCGGCTTGCTATAAAAACACTCACGGCCGGCGAGTCCCGCGTCGCATTTTCCCCTCCATCCCTGTAGCTTATCTCGTCTGCTTCTCGCACATTCGCCAATGCACCGGCCCGTCGTCGTCGCTCAACCACTCCGCCATCATCAGAGGACAGCTCCAGCTGGGAGGCTACACCGCGGCAGCAGTGCAGTCCCCGGCGTAGTGTAGTGCGCATGGCGTCCCAGTTTGGTGTGCGCGGAACACCCACCACACGCTCCGCCGCCGGTGCCCGTCGGCAGCTGTTGCCGGCCGCCGTTGCCGCCACACCACCGTCGAAAGCCAGGGCCATCGCCCGCTCCGCCGCCGTGGCCCGAAGGCGGGAGATGGCCATCGTGGCCGCGACCCCACTACCGGCCACTGTGGCCATCACCCACTCCGCCACCGCGGCCCGAAGGCGGGAGGTGGTGGTCGTGGCCGCCACACCGTCGTTAGCCGCCGTGGCCGCCAGCCCACCGTCGACCGCCGGGGTCATCACCTGCTCCGCCACCGCCGCCCGAAGGCGGGAGGCAGAGGTGGATGCCCGCACGTGCGACAGCGACCTTGCACGCTACACCGAGTTCCTGCGGGAGGAGGAGGAGCGCCTCGTCGAGCACGCAAAGAGCCTTACCGCCACAGTGGCCGCGGCACATGCCGCCTCAGAGGCGAGGAATTAGGATATCTACGAGGAGAACCACCGCTTCGAGAGGGGTCGTCTGGAGCGGCAGAGGGCGTTCGAGGCGAGCGTTGCTGAAGCTGCATTAGTGGCAGGCACCGCATTGCGGTTGCCCAGCTCGTCGGTAGGCTCCTCCTCTGCCTCTTACTGAGCGCGCTCGGCAGAGGAGAGGCAGCCGGAAGTAGTACAAAGCCCCTCCGTAGTAGTAGTAGTATTTAGGGGCTATTTTGTTTGGTTCATCTGACTATAGATGTGGTGGAATTGTACAACGTACTTAAAATTAGCTAGTAGTTATTTCAGTACGTGGTTGGCAACAATTGGGGAAAAGTTTGGTCGGTTCAGCTGTCGAGTTCAACTGTTTGTATAAATTAAGAGCGACTGCTTAATCTATGAATGCAATCTATGCTTAATTACTGAATTTTAGTTGCAAAAATTAGATACTGCAAGTGATTTTTAGCTTCATCTTTTGACAAATTGCAGTGTTACAAGGATTGACAAATCTTACCTGATTCTTTGTACGTGGTTGCACACGGGTCATCCAAAACAGCCGTTTGTGTTGAAGGGATGCACAAATCCAGCGCTGGTCTCACTTTGCATACGTGTGTTCTATCTAAAACGTTTGCGATCAAGAGCTGCAGAAATCCTGCTCGGCACATTTTCTCTTGGCTTCCTGGGTTTCTCTTGGCTTCCTGGGGAAGTTGTCAGTTTGCATATGGGTGTTATAACTAAAACATTTGTGATGAGTGTTTTATATTTAAAAAGCGAATTAAACTACGGCTTGGGTGCCATTAATGGAGAGGATGCGAGCAAGGCGGGCGGCCATGGAAGTCAAAGGGCTCGCTTCCCAGTGAGCCTGCACAGCGTACAGCTCGCACGCTTCCTGGTGAGCTTGCGCACTCAAGGACAGCTTGCACGCCTCTCGGTCAGCCTGAGCACCGGACGACGCTCGCACGCCTCCCGTTCAGTCAAGGTCAACCAGCTATCCGCACGGCACCACCTACAGCCATTAAAACCAAGACATGTGGCGTCACGTGAATGGTTGAATTTTGGATTTACTAGAATTTAAAAACTAGGCATCTCAATGTTTTGCCGGCAATCAACAGTGCCCTGGTGTTTGAAATTCATTCCCATTTCTTGCATGGGACCTAAGCATGCACCCAATGACACATATTTGATTTTTCATCCAATTTATATGCACTAGAGCATGTGCGTGTAGTTCAAATTTGAATTATGCACATAAATGCATTGAAAACTCAGTTAATGCATAAAAATGTCCAAACGAACCCCGAAAAATCACAAAAATTCACATAGCACTCCTGTTGTTCTATGTTGACACGAGAAAAAAAATTTGAAAGCAATAACAGGCAATGGATATCATTTCGCCCCCATAGGTGGGACGTTCCCTACCGAAAACCATCACGCTTGTTGTGAGAAGCCCCGGTTTGTGAGAAGCATATACCCAAACCTGCCCCAAATGGGACAAAATTTGTACCACGGCATGTTGATGCCGCTCCATGATAGCATGCAAAGTTTCATGAATTTCAGACGAGTTTTGGATTTACTAGAATTGAAAAACCAGGCATCTCAATGTTTTGGCGGCAATCAACGGTGCCCCACTATTTGAAATTCATTCCCATTTCTTGCATGGGACCTAAGCATAAACCCAAGGACACAGATTTGATTTTTCAACCTATTTATATGCACTGGAGCATGTGCATGTAGTTGAAATTTGAATTATGCACATAAAATGCATTGAAAACCCAGTTAATCCATAAAAATGTCCCAACGAACCCCGAACAATCACAAAAATTCACACAACACTCCTGTTGTTCTATGTTGACATGAGAAAAAAATTAAAAGCAATAAGAGGTAATGGATATTGTTTTGTCCCCAAAGGTTGGACGTTCCCTACCGAAAACCATCATGCTTGTTGTGAGAAGCTCCGGTTTGTGAGATGCATATACCCAAACCTGCCCCAAATGGGACAAAATTTGTACCACGGCATGTTGATGCTGCTCCATGATAGCATGCCAAGTTTCATGAATTTCAGACGAGTTTTGGATTTACTAGAATTTAAAAACCAGGCATCTCAATGTTTTGCCCGCAATCAACGGTGCCCCGGTGTTTCAAATTCATTCCCATTTGTTGCATGGGACCTCAGCATGCACCCAAGGACACAGATTTGATTTTTCAACCAATTTATAAGCACTGGAGCATGTTCATGTAGTTCAAATTTGAATTATGCACATAAAATGCATTGAAAACTCAGTTAATGCATAAAAATGTCCATCCGAACCCCGAAATCACAAAAGTTCACACAACACTCCTGTTGTTCTATGTTGACACGAGAAAAAAAATTGAAACCAATAAGAGGCGGTGGATATTGCTTCGTCCCCAAAGGTGGGACGTTCCCTACCGAAAACCATCAAGCTTGTTGTGAGAAGCTCCGGTTTGTGAGAAGCATATACCCAAACCTGCCCCAAATAGGACAACATTTGTACCACGGCATGTTGATGCCGCTCCATGATAGCATGTCAAGTTTCATGAATTTCAGACGATTTTTGGATTCACTAGAATTTAAAAACCAGGCATGTCAATGTTTTGCCGGCAATCAACGGTGCCCCGGTGTTTGAAATTCATTCCCATTTCTTGCATGGTACCTAAGCATTCACCCAAGGACACATATTTGATTTTTCAACCAATTTATATGCACTGGAGCATGTCCATGTAGTTCAAATTTGAATTATGAACATAAAATGCATCGAAAACATAGTTAATGCATAAAAATTTCCAGACGAACCCCGAAAAATCACAAAAATTCACACGACACTCCTGTTGTTCTATGTTGACATGAGAAAAAAATTTGAAAGCAATAAGAGGCAATGGATATCGTTTCGTCCCCAAAGGTGGGACGCTCCCTACCGAAAACCATCATGCTTGTTGTGAGAAGCTCCGGTTTGTGAGAAGCATATACCCAAACCTGCCCCAAATGGGACAAAATTTGTACCACAGCATGTGGATGCCGCTCCACGATAGCATGCCAAGTTTCATGAATTTCAGACGAGTTTTGGATTTACTAGAATTTAAAAACAAGGCATCTCAATGTTTTGCCGGCAATCAACGGTGCCCCGATGTTTGAAATACATTCCCATTTCTTGCACGGGACCTAAGATTTTTCAACCAATTTATATGCACTGGAGCATGTGCATGTAGTTCAAAGTTGAATTACGCACATAAAATGCATACAGAACTCAGTTAATGCATTAAAATGTCCAAACGAACCCCGAAAAATCACAAAAAACCACACGACACTCCTGTTGTTCTATGTTGACATGAGAAAAAATTTGAACGCAATAAGAGGCAATGGATATCGTTTCGTCCCCAAAGGTTGGACGTTCCCTACCGAAAACCATCATGGTTGTTGTGGGAAGCTCCGGTTTGTGAGAAGCATATAGCCAAACGTGCACCAAAAGGGACAAAATTTGTACCACCGCAGGTTTATGCCACTCCATGATAGCATGCCAAGTTTCATGAATTTCAGACGAGTTTTGGATTTACTTGAATTTAAAAACCAGGCATCTCAATGTTTTTCCGGCGATCAACGGTGCCCCAGTGTTTGAAATTCATTCCCATTTCTTGCATGGGACCTAAGCATGCACCCAAGGACACAAATTTGATTTTTTTTCAACCAATTTTTATGCACTGGAGCATGTGCATGTAGTTCGAATTTGAATTATGCACATAAAATGCATTGAAAACTCAGTTAATGCACAAAAATGTCCAAACGAACCCCGAAAAATCACAAAAATTCACACAACACTCCTGTTGTTCTATGTTGACACGAGAAAAAAAATTGAAAGCAATAAGAGGCAATGGATATCGTTTCGTCCCCAAAGGTGGGACGTTCCCTACCGGAAACCATCTTGCTTATTGTGAGAAGCTCCGGTTTGTGAGAAGCATATACCCAAACCAGGCCCAAATGGGACAAAATTTGTACCACGGCATGTTGATGCCGCTCCATGATAGCAGACCAAGTTTCATGAATTTCAGACGAGTTTTGGATTTACTAGAATTTAAAAACCAGCCATCGCAATGTTTTGCGAGCAATCAACGGTGCCCCAGTGTTTAAAATTCATTCCCATTTCTTGCATGGGACCTAAGCATGCACCCAAGGACACAGATTTGATTTTTCAAAAAAATTATATGCACTGGAGCATGTGCATGTAGTTCACATTTGAATTACTGATACGTCTCCAACGTATCTATAATTTTTTATTGTTCCATGCTATTTTATATTCTGTTTTGGGACTAACCTATTAACCGGAGGCCCAGCTCAGAATTGCCATTTTTTGCCTATTTCAGAGTTTCACAGAAAAAGAATATCAAACGGAGTCCAAACGGAATGAAACCTTCGGGAACGTGATTTTCGGAACGAACGTGATCCAGAGGACTTGGACCCTACGTTATGACTTCAACCTGGAGGCCACGATAAGAGGCAACGGATATCGTTTCGTCCCAAAGGTGGGACGTTCCCTACCGAAAACCATCATGCTTGTTGCCAGAAGCTCCGGTTTGTGGAAAGCATAAACCGAAACCTGCCCCAAATGGGTCAAATTTGTACCTCGGCATGTTCATGCCGCTCCATGATAGCATGCCAAGTTTCATGAATTTCAGACGAGTTTTCGATTTACTAGAATTTAAAAAACAGGCATCTCAATGTTTTGCCGGCAATCAACGGTGCCCCGACGTTTGAAATTCATTCCCATTTCTTGCATGGGACCTAAGCATGAACCCAAGGACACATATTTGACTTTTCAACAAATTTATAAGCACTGGAGCTTGTGCATGTAGTTCAAATTCGAATTACGCACATAAAATGCATTGAAAACTAAGTTAATGCATAAAAATGTCCAAACGGACCCCTAAAAATCACAAAAATTCACACAACACTCCTGTTGTTCTATGTTCACACGAGAAAAAAAATTGAAAGTAATAAGAGGCAATGGATATCGTTTCGTCCCCAAAGGTGGGACGTTCCCTACCGAAATCCATCATGCTTGTTGTGAGAAGCTCCGGTTTGTGAGAAGCATATACCCAAACCTGCCCCAAATGGGACAAAATTTGTACCACGGCATGTTGATGCTGCTCCATGATAGCATGCCAAGTTTCATGAATTTCAGACGATTTTTGGATTTACTAGAATCTAAAACCAGGCATCTCAATGTTTTGCCGGCAATCAACGGTGCCCCGGTGTTTGAATTTTCATTCCCATTTCTTGCACGGTACCTAAGCATGCACCCAAGGACACAGATTTGATTTTTCAACCAATTTATATGCACTAGAGCATGTGCATGTAGTACAAATTTGAATTATGCACATAAAATGCATTGAAAACTCAGTTAATGCATAAAAATGCCCAACTGAACACCGAAAAATCACAAAAATACACACGACACTCCTATTGTTCTATGTTGACACGAGAAAAAAATTGAAAGCAATAAGAGGCAATAGATATCGTTTCGTCCCCAAAGGTGGGATGTTCCCTACTGAAAACCATCATGCTTATTGTGACAAACACCGGTTTGTGAGAAGCATATACCCAAACCTGCCCTAAATGGGACAAAATTTGTACCACGGCATGTTGATGCCGCTCAATGATAGCATGCCAAGTTTGATGAATTTCAGACGAGTTTTGGATTTACTAGAATTTAAAAACCAGGCATCTCAATGTTTTTCCGGCAATCAACGGTGCCCCGGTGTTAGAAATTCATTCCCATTTCTTGCGTCGGACCTAAGCATGCACCCAAGGACACAGATTTGATTTTTCAACCAATTTATATGCACTAGACCATGCGCATGTAGTTCAAATTTGAATTATGCACATAAGATGCATTGAAAACTCAGCTAATGCATAAAAATGTCCAAACGAACCCCGAAAAATCACAAAAATACACACAACACTCCTGTTGTTCTTTGTTGACACAAGAAAAAAAATTGAAAGCAATAAGAGGCAATGGATATCGTTTCGTCCCCATAGGTGGGATGTTCCCTACCGAAAACCATCATGCTTGCTGTGAGAAGCTCCGGTTTGTGAGAAGCATATACCCAAACCAGCCCCAAATGGGATAAAAGTTGTACCACAACATGTTGATGCCGCTCCATGATAACATGGCAAGTTTCATGAATTTCAGACGAGTTTTGGATTTACTAGAATTTAAAAACCAGGCATCTCAATGTTTTGCCGGCAATCAACAGTGCCCCGGTGTTTGAAATTCGTTCCCATTTCTTGCAAGGGACCTAAACATGCACCCAAGGACACAGATTTGATTTTTCAACCAATTTATATGAACCGGAGCATGTGCATGTAGTTCAAATTTGAATTATGCACATAAAATGCATTGAAAACTCAGTTAATGCATAAAAATGTCTAAACGAACCCCAAAAAATCAAAAAAATCACACAACACTCCTGTTGTTCTATGTTGACACGAGAAAAAAAATTGAAAGCAATACGAGGCTATGAATATCGTTTCGTCCCCAAAGGTTGGACGTTCCCTACCGAAAACCATCATGCTTGTTGTGCGAAGCTCCGGTTTGTGAGAAGCATATACCCAAACCTGCCCCAAATTGGACAAAATTTGTACCACGGCATGTTGATGCCGCTCCATGATAGCATGCCAAGTTTCATGAATTTCAGACGAGTTTTGGATTTACTAGAATTTAAAAACCAGCCATCGCAATGTTTTGCGAGCAATCAACGGTGCCCCAGTGGTTAAAATTCATTCCCATTTCTTGCATGGGACCTAAGCATGCACCCAAGGACACAGATTTGATTTTTCAAAAAAATTATATGCACTGGAGCATGTGCATGTAGTTCACATTTGAATTACTGATACGTCTCCAACGTATCTATAATTTTTTATTGTTCCATGCTATTTTATATTCTGTTTTGGGACTAACCTATTAACCGGAGGCCCAGCTCAGCATTGCCATTTTTTGCCTATTTCAGAGTTTCATAGAAAAAGAATATCAAATGGAGTCCAAACGGAATGAAACCTTCGGGAACGTGATTTTCGGAACGAACGTGATCCAGAGGACTTGGACCCTACGTTAAGACTTCAACCTGGAGGCCACGATAAGAGGCAACGGATATCGTTTCGTCCCAAAGGTGGGACGTTCCCTACCGAAAACCATCATGCTTGTTGCCAGACGCTCCGGTTTGTGGAAAGCATAAACCGAAACCTGCCCCAAATGGGTCAAATTTGTACCTCGGCATGTTCATGCCGCTCCATGATAGCATGCCAAGTTTCATGAATTTCAGACGAGTTTTCGATTTACTAGAATTTAAAAAACAGGCATCTCAATGTTTTGCCGGCAATCAACGGTGCCCCGACGTTTGAAATTCATTCCCATTTCTTGCATGGGACCTAAGCATGAACCCAAGGACACATATTTGACTTTTCAACAAATTTATAAGCACTGGAGCTTGTGCATGTAGTTCAAATTCGAATTACGCACATAAAATGCATTGAAAACTAAGTTAATGCATAAAAATGTCCAAACGGACCCCTAAAAATCACAAAAATTCACACAACACTCCTGTTGTTCTATGTTCACACGAGAAAAAAAATTGAAAGTAATAAGAGGCAATGGATATCGTTTCGTCCCCAAAGGTGGGACGTTCCCTACCAAAATCCATCATGCTTGTTGTGAGAAGCTCCGGTTTGTGAGAAGCATATACCCAAACCTGCCCCAAATGGGACAAAATTTGTACCACGGCATGTTGATGCTGCTCCATGATAGCATGCCAAGTTTCATGAATTTCAGAAATTTTTTGGATTAACTAGAATCTAAAACCAGGCATCTCAATGTTTTGCCGGCAATCAACGGTGCCCCGGTGTTTGAATTTTCATTCCGATTTCTTGCACGGTACCTAAGCATGCACCCAAGGACACAGATTTGATTTTTCAACCAATTTATATGCACTAGAGCATGTGCATGTAGTACAAATTTGAATTATGCACATAAAATGCATTGAAAACTCAGTTAATGCATAAAAATGCCCAACTGAACACCGAAAAATCACAAAAATACACACGACACTCCTATTGTTCTATGTTGACACGAGAAAAAAATGGAAAGCAATAAGAGGCAATAGATATCGTTTCGTCCCCAAAGGTGGGATGTTCCCTACTGAAAACCATCATGCTTATTGTGACAAGCACCGGTTTGTGAGAAGCATATACCCAAACCTGCCCTAAATGGGACAAAATTTGTACCACGGCATGTTGATGCCGCTCAATGATAGCATGCCAAGTTTGATGAATTTCAGACGAGTTTTGGATTTACTAGAATTTAAAAACCAGGCATCTCAATGTTTTTCCGGCAATCAACGGTGCCCCGGTGTTAGAAATTCATTCCCATTTCTTGCGTCGGACCTAAGCATGCACCCAAGGACACAGATTTGATTTTTCAACCAATTTATATGCACTAGACCATGCGCATGTAGTTCAAATTTGAATTATGCACATAAGATGCATTGAAAACTCAGCTAATGCATAAAAATGTCCAAACGAACCCCGAAAAATCACAAAAATACACACAACACTCCTGTTGTTCTTTGTTGACACAAGAAAAAAAATTGAAAGCAATAAGAGGCAATGGATATCGTTTCGTCCCCATAGGTGGGATGTTCCCTACCGAAAACCATCATGCTTGTTGTGAGAAGCTCCGGTTTGTGAGAAGCATATACCCAAACCAGCCCCAAATGGGATAAAAGTTGTACCACAACATGTTGATGCCGCTCCATGATAACATGGCAAGTTTCATGAATTTCAGACGAGTTTTGGATTTACTAGAATTTAAAAACCAGGCATCTCAATGTTTTGCCGGCAATCAACAGTGCCCCGGTGTTTGAAATTCGTTCCCATTTCTTGCAAGGGACCTAAACATGCACCCAAGGACACAGATTTGATTTTTTAACCAATTTATATGAACCGGAGCATGTGCATGTAGTTCAAATTTGAATTATGCACATAAAATGCATTGAAAACTCAGTTAATGCATAAAAATGTCTAAACGAACCCCAAAAAATCAAAAAAATCACACAACACTCCTGTTGTTCTATGTTGACACGAGAAAAAAAATTGAAAGCAATACGAGGCTATGAATATCGTTTCGTCCCCAAAGGTTGGACGTTCCCTACCGAAAACCATCATGCTTGTTGTGCGAAGCTCCGGTTTGTGAGAAGCATATACCCAAACCTGCCCCAAATTGGACAAAATTTGTACCACGGCATGTTGATGCCGCTCCATGATAGCATGCCAAGTTTCATGAATTTCAGACGAGTTTTGGATTTACTAGAATTTAAAAACCAGCCATCGCAATGTTTTGCGAGCAATCAACGGTGCCCCAGTGGTTAAAATTCATTCCCATTTCTTGCATGGGACCTAAGCATGCACCCAAGGACACAGATTTGATTTTTCAAAAAAATTATATGCACTGGAGCATGTGCATGTAGTTCACATTTGAATTACTGATACGTCTCCAACGTATCTATAATTTTTTATTGTTCCATGGTATTTTATATTCTGTTTTGGGACTAACCTATTAACCGGAGGCCCAGCTCAGAATTGCCATTTTTTGCCTATTTCAGAGTTTCATAGAAAAAGAATATCAAATGGAGTCCAAACGGAATGAAACCTTCGGGAACGTGATTTTCGGAACGAACGTGATCCAGAGGACTTGGACCCTACGTTAAGACTTCAACCTGGAGGCCACGATAAGAGGCAACGGATATCGTTTCGTCCCAAAGGTGGGACGTTCCCTACCGAAAACCATCATGCTTGTTGCCAGACGCTCCGGTTTGTGGAAAGCATAAACCGAAACCTGCCCCAAATGGGTCAAATTTGTACCTCGGCATGTTCATGCCGCTCCATGATAGCATGCCAAGTTTCATGAATTTCAGACGAGTTTTCGATTTACTAGAATTTAAAAAACAGGCATCTCAATGTTTTGCCGGCAATCAACGGTGCCCCGACGTTTGAAATTCATTCCCATTTCTTGCATGGGACCTAAGCATGAACCCAAGGACACATATTTGACTTTTCAACAAATTTATAAGCACTGGAGCTTGTGCATGTAGTTCAAATTCGAATTACGCACATAAAATGCATTGAAAACTAAGTTAATGCATAAAAATGTCCAAACAGACCCCTAAAAATCACAAAAATTCACACAACACTCCTGTTGTTCTATGTTCACACGAGAAAAAAAATTGAAAGTAATAAGAGGCAATGGATATCGTTTCGTCCCCAAAGGTGGGACGTTCCCTACCAAAATCCATCATGCTTGTTGTGAGAAGCTCCGGTTTGTGAGAAGCATATACCCAAACCTGCCCCAAATGGGACAAAATTTGTACCACGGCATGTTGATGCTGCTCCATGATAGCATGCCAAGTTTCATGAATTTCAGAAATTTTTTGGACTTACTAGAATCTAAAACCAGGCATCTCAATGTTTTGCCGGCAATCAACGGTGCCCCGGTGTTTGAATTTTCATTCCCATTTCTTGCACGGTACCTAAGCATGCACCCAAGGACACAGATTTGATTTTTCAACCAATTTATATGCACTAGAGCATGTGCATGTAGTACAAATTTGAATTATGCACATAAAATGCATTGAAAACTCAGTTAATGCATAAAAATGCCCAACTGAACACCGAAAAATCACAAAAATACACACGACACTCCTATTGTTCTATGTTGACACGAGAAAAAAATTGAAAGCAATAAGAGGCAATAGATATCGTTTCGTCCCCAAAGGTGGGATGTTCCCTACTGAAAACCATCATGCTTATTGTGACAAGCACCGGTTTGTGAGAAGCATATACCCAAACCTGCCCTAAATGGGACAAAATTTGTACCACGGCATGTTGATGCCGCTCAATGATAGCATGCCAAGTTTGATGAATTTCAGACGAGTTTTGGATTTACTAGAATTTAAAAACCAGGCATCTCAATGTTTTTCCGGCAATCAACGATGCCCCGGTGTTAGAAATTCATTCCCATTTCTTGCGTCGGACCTAAGCATGCACCCAAGGACACAGATTTGATTTTTCAACCAATTTATATGCACTAGACCATGCGCATGTAGTTCAAATTTGAATTATGCACATAAGATGCATTGAAAACTCAGCTAATGCATAAAAATGTCCAAACGAACCCCGAAAAATCACAAAAATACACACAACACTCCTGTTGTTCTTTGTTGACACAAGAAAAAAAAATTGAAAGCAATAAGAGGCAATGGATATCGTTTCGTCCCCATAGGTGGGATGTTCCCTACCGAAAACCATCATGCTTGTTGTGAGAAGCTCCGGTTTGTGAGAAGCATATACCCAAACCAGCCCCAAATGGGATAAAAGTTGTACCACAACATGTTGATGCCGCTCCATGATAACATGGCAAGTTTCATGAATTTCAGACGAGTTTTGGATTTACTAGAATTTAAAAACCAGGCATCTCAATGTTTTGCCGGCAATCAACAGTGCCCCGGTGTTTGAAATTCGTTCCCATTTCTTGCAAGGGACCTAAACATGCACCCAAGGACACAGATTTGATTTTTCAACCACCGGAGCATGTGCATGTAGTTCAAATTTGAATTATGCACATAAAATGCATTGAAAACTCAGTTAATGCATAAAAATGTCTAAACGAACCCCAAAAAATCAGAAAAATCACACAACACTCCTGTTGTTCTATGTTGACACGAGAAAAAAAATTGAAAGCAATACGAGGCTATGAATATCGTTTCGTCCCCAAAGGTTGGACGTTCCCTACCGAAAACCATCATGCTTGTTGTGCGAAGCTCCGGTTTGTGAGAAGCATATACCCAAACCTGCCCCAAATTGGACAAAATTTGTACCACGGCATGTTGATGCGGCTCCATGATAGCATGCCAAGTTTAATGAATTTATCACGAATTTTGGATTTACCAGAATTAAAAAACCAGGCATCTGAATGTTTTGCCGGCAATCAACGTTGCCCTAGTGTTTGAAATTCATTCCCATTTCTAGCATGGGACCTAAGCATGCACCCAAGGACACAGATTTGATTTTTTTCAACCAATTTATATGCACTGGAGCATGTGCATGCAGTTCAAATTTGAATTACACACATAAAATGCATTCAAAACTAAGTTAATGCATAAAAATGTCCAAACGAACCCTGAAAAAACACAAAAATTCACACAACACTCCTATTGTTCTATCTTGACACGAGGAAAAAATTTGAAAGCAATAAGAGGCAATGGATATAGTTTCATCCCCAAAGGTGGGACGTTCCCTACCGAAAACCATCATGCTTGTTGTGAGAAGCTCTGGTTTGTGAGAAGCATATACCCAAGCCTGCCCCAAATGGGACAAAATTTGTACCACGGCATGCTGATGCCGCTCCATGTTAGCATGCCAAGTTTAATGAATTTCAGATGAGTTTTGGATTTACTAGAATTTAAAAACCAGGCATCTCAATGTTTTACCGGCAATCAACGGTGCCCCGGTGTTTGAAATTCATTCCCATTTCTTGCATGGGACCTAAGCATGCACCCAAGGACACAGATTTGATTTTCAACCAATTTAAATGCACTAGAGCATGTGCATGTAGTTAAAATTTGAATTATGCACATAAAATGCATTGAAAACCCAGTTAATGCGTAAAAATGTCCAAATGAACCATGAAAAATCAAAAAATACACACAACACTCCCGTTGTTCTATGTTGACACGAGAAAAAAATTTGAAAGCAATAAGAGGCAATAGATATCATTTCGTCCCCAAAGGTGGGATGTTCCCTACCGAAAACCATCATGCTTGTTGTGAGAAGCTCCGGTTTGTGAGAAGCATATACCCAAACTTGCCCCAAATGGGACAAAATTTGTACCACGACATGTTGATGCCGCTCCATGATGGCATGCCAAGTTTGATGAATATCAGACGAGTTTTGGATTTACTAGAATTTAAAAACCAGGCATCTCAATGTTTTGCCGGCAATCAACGGTGCCCCGGTGTTTGAAATTCATTCCCATTTATTGCGTCGGACCTAAGCATGCACCCAAGGACACAGATTTGATTTTTCAACCAATTTATATGCAATGGAGCATGCGCATGTAGTTCAAATTTGAATTATGCACATAAAATGCATTGAAATTTTAGAAATGCATACAAATGTTCACACGAACCCCGAAAAAGCACAAAAATTCACACAACACTCCTGTTGTTCTTTGTTGACACGACAAAAAAATTGAAAGCAATAAAAGGCAATGGATATCGTTTCGTCCCCAAAGGTGGGACGTTCCCTACCGAATACCATCATGCTTGTTGTGAGAAGCTCCGGTTTGTGAGAAGCATATACCCAAATGTGCCCCAAATGGGATAAAAAATTTACAACGGCATGTTGATGCCTCTCCATGATAGCATGCCAAGTTTCATGAATTTCAGACGAGTTTTGGATTTACTATAATTTAAAAACGAGGCATCTCAATGTTTTATCGGCAATCAACGGTGCCCCAGTGTTTGAAATTCATTCCCATTTCTTGCATGGGACCTAAGCATGCACCCAAGGACACAGATTTGATTTTTCAACCAATTTATATGCACTCGATCATGTGCATGTAGTTCAAATTTGAATTATGCACATAAAATGAATTGAAAACTCAGTTAATGCATAAAAATGCCCAAACGAACCTCGAAAATCACAAAAATTCACACAACACACCTGTTGTTCTATGTTGACATGAGAAAAACATTTGTAAGCAATAAGAGGCAATGGATATCGTTTCGTCCCCAAAGGTGGGACATTCCCTACCGGAAACCATCATGCTTGTTGTGAGAAGCTCCGGTTTGTGAAAAGCATATACCCAAACCTGCCCCAAATGGGAAAAAAATTGTACCAAGGCATGTTGATGCCGCTCCATGGCAGCATGCCAAGTTTCATGAATTTCAGACGAGTTTTGGATTTACTAGAATTTAAAAAACAGGCATCTCAATGTTTTGCCGGCAATCAACGGTGCCCCGGTGTTTGAAATTCATTGCCGTTTCTTGCATGGGGCCTAAGCATGAACCCGAGGACACAGATTTGATTTATCAACCAATTTATATGCACTGGAGCATGTGCATGTAGTTCAAATTTGTATTAGGCACATAAAATGTATTGAAAACTAAGTTAATGCGTACAAATGTCCAAACGGACCCCGAAAAATCACAAAAATACACACAACACCCCTGTTGTACTATGTTGAGACAAGAAAAAAATTTGAAAGCAATAAGAGGCTATGGATATCGTTTCGTCCCCAAAGGTGGGACGCTCCCTACCGAAAACCATCATGCTTGTTGTGAGAAGCTCCGGTTTGTGAGAAGCATATACCCAAACCTGCCCCAAATGGGATAAAATTTGTACCACGGCATGTTGATGGCGCTCCATGATAGCATGCCAAGTTTCATGAATTTCAGACGATTTTTGGATTTACTAGAATCTAAAACCAGGCATCTCAATGTTTTGCCGGCAATCAATGGTGCCCCGGTGTTTGAATTTTCATTCCCATTTCTTGCATGGTACCTAAGCATGCACCCAAGGACACAGATTTGATTTTTCAACCAATTTATATGCACTGGATCATGTGCATGTAGTTCAAATTTGAATTATGCACATAAAATGCATTGAAAACTCAGTTAATGCATAAAATGCCCAAACGAACCCCGAAAATCACAAAAATTCACACAATAGTCCTGTTGTTCTATGTTGACACGAGAAATTTTTTTGAAAGCAATAAGAGGCAATGGATATCGTTTCGTCCCACAGGTGGGACGTTCCCTACCGAAAACCATCATGCTTGTTGCGAGAAGCTCCGGTTTGTGAAAAGCATAAACCCAAACCTGCCCCAAATGGGACAAAATTTGTACCTCAGCATGTTGATGCCGCTCCATGATAGCATGGCAAGTTTCATGAATTTCAGACGAGTTTTGGATTTCCTAGAATTTAAAAAACAGGCATCTCAATGTTTTGCCGGCAATCACCGGTGCCCCGGCGTTTGAAATTCATTCCCATTTCTTGCATGGGACCTAAGCATGAACCCAAGGACACATATTTGACTTTTCATCAAATTTATATGCACTGGAGCTTTTGCATTTAGTTCAAATTCGAATTACGCACATAAAATGCATTGAAAACTAAGTTAATGCATAAAAATGTCCAAACGGACCCCTAAAAATCACAAAAATTCACACAACACTCCTGTTGTTCTATGTTCACATGAGAAAAAAAATTGAAAGCAATAAGAGGCAATGGATATCGTTTCATCCCCTAAGGTGGGACGTTCCCTACCGAAATCCATCATGCTTGTTGTGAGAAGCTCCGGTTTGTGAGAAGCGTATACTCAAACCTGCCCCAAATGGGACAAAATATGTACCACGGCATGTTGATGCTGCTCCATGATAGCATGCCAAGCTTCATGAATTTCAGATGATTTTTGGATTTACTAGAATCTCAAACCAGGCATCTCAATGTTTTGCCGGCAATCAACGGTGCCCCGGTGTTTGAATTTTCATTCCCATTTCTTGCATGGTACCTGAGCATGCACCCAAGGACACAGATTTGATTTTTCAAACAATTTATGTGCACTGGAGCATGTGCATGTAGTACAAATTTGAATTATGCACATAAAATGCATTGAAAACTCAGTTAATGCATAAAAATGTCCAAACGAACCCCGAAAAATCACAAAAATACACACAACACCCCTGTTGTTCTATGTTGACACGAGAAAAAATTTGAAAGCAATAAGAGGCAATGGATATCGTTTCGTCCCCAAAGGTGGGACGTTCCCTACCGAAAACCATCATGCTTGTTGTGAGAAGCTCCGGTTTGTGAGAAGCATATACCCAAACCTGCCCCAAATGGGATAAAAAATTTACCACGGCATGTTTATACCGCTCCATTATAGCATGCCAAGTTTCATGAATTTCAGACGAGTTTTGGATTTACTAGAATTTAAAAACCAGGCATCTCAATGTTTTGCCGGCAATCAACGGTTCCGCAGTGTTTGAAATTCATTCCCATTTCTTGCATGGGATCTAAGCATGCACCCAAGGATACAGATTTGATTTTTCAACCAATTTATATGCACTGGATCATGTGCATGTAGTTCAAATTTGAATTATGCACATAAAATGCATTGAAAACTCAGTTAATGCATAAAAATGCCCAAACGAACCCCGAAAATCGCAAAAATTCACACAACACTCCTGTTGTTCTATGTTGACACGAGAAAAAAATTTGAAAGCAATAAGAGGCAACGGATATCGTTTCGTCCCAAAGGTGGGACGTTCCCTACCGAAAACCATCATGCTTGTTGTGAGAAGCTCAGGTTTGTGAAAAGCATAAACCCAAACCTGCGCCAAATGGGACAAAATTTGTACCTCGGCATGTTGACGCCGCTCCATGATAGCATGCCAAGTTTCAGGAATTTCTGACGAGTTTTGGATTTACTAGAATTTAAAAACCAGGCATCTCAATGTTTCGCCGGCAATCAACGGTGCCCCGGCGTTTGAAATTCATTCCAATTTCTTGCATGGGACCTGAGCATGAACCCAAGGATACATATTTGACTTTTCAACAAATTTATATGCACTGGAGCTTGTGCATGTAGTTCAAATTCGAATTACGCACATAAAATGCAATGAAAACTAAGTTAATGCATAAAAATGTCCAAACGGACCCCTTAAAATCACAAAAATTCACACAACACTCCTGTTGTTCTATGTTCACACAAGAAAAAAATTGAAAGTAATAAGAGGCAATGGATATCGTTTCGTCCCCAAAGGTGGGACGTTCCCTACCGAAATACATCATGCTTGTTGTGAGAAGCTCCGGTTTGTGAGAAGCATATACCCAAACCTGCCCCAAATGGGACAAAATTTGTACCACGGCATGTTGATGCTGCTCCATGATAGCATGCCAAGTTTCATGAATTTCAGACGATTTCTGGATTTACTAGAATCTAAAACCAGGCATCTCAATGTTTTGCCGGCAATCAACGGTGCCCCGGTGTTTGAATTTTCATTCCCATTTCTTGCATGGTACCTAAGCATGCACCCAAGGACACAGATTTGATTTTTCAACCAATTTATATGCAATGGAGCATGTGCATGTAGTACAAATTTGAATTATGCACATAAAATGCATTGAAAACTCAGTTAATGCATAAAAATGTCCAAACGAACCCCGAAAAATCAAAAAAATACACACGACACTCCTGTTGTTCTATGTTGACACGAGAAATTTTTTTGAAAGCAATAAGAGGCAATAGATATCGTTTCGTCCCCAAAGGTGGGTTGTTCCCTACCGAAAACCATCATGCTTGTTGTGAGAAGCACCAGTTTGTGAGAAGCATATACCCAAACCTGCCCCAAATGGGACAAAATTTGTACCACGGCATGTTGTTGCCGCTCAATGATAGCATGCCAAGTTTGATGAATTTCAGACGAGTTTTGGATTTACTAGAATTTAAAAACCAGGCATTTCAATGTTTTGCCGGCAATCAACGGTGCCCGGTGTTAGAAATTCATTCCCATTTCTTGCGTCGGACCTAAGCATGCACCCAAGGACACAGATTTGATTTTTCAACCAATTTATTTGCACTGGACCATGCGCATGTAGTTCAAATTTGATTTATGCACATAAAATGCATTGAAAACTCAGCTAATGCATAAAAATGTCCAAACGCACACTGAAAAATCAGAAAAATTTCCACAACACTCCTGTTGTTCTTTGTTGACACGAGAAAAAATTGAAAGCAATAAGTGGCAATGGATATCGTTTCGTCCCCATAGGTGGGACGTTCCCTACCGAAAACCATCATGCTTGTTGTGAGAAGCTCCGGTTTGTGAGAAGCATATGCCCAAACCAGCCCAAAATGGGATAAAAGTTGTACCACAGCATGTTGATGCCTCTCCATGTTAACATGCCAAGTTTCATGAATTTCAGACGAGTTTTGGATTTACTAGAATTTAAAAACCAGGCATCTCAATGTTTTGCCGTCAATCAACGGTGCCCCAGTGTTTGAAATTCGTTCCCATTTCTTGCATGGGACCTAAGCATGCACCCAAGGACACAGATTTGATTTTTCAACCAATTTATATGAACCGGAGAATGTACATGTAGTTCAAATTTGAATTATGCACATAAAATGCATTGAAAACTCAGTTAATGCATAAAAATGTCTAAACGAACCCCGAAAAATCAAAAAGAAATCACACAACACTCCTGTTGTTCTATGTTGACACGAGGAAAAAATTTGAAAGCAATAAGAGGCTATGAATATCGTTTCGTCCCCAAAGGTTGGACGTTCCCTACCGAAAACCATCATGCTTGTTGTGAGAAGCTCCGGTTTGTGAGAAGCATACACCCAAACCTGCCCCAAATTGGACAAAATTTGTACCACGGCATGTTGATGCCGCTCCATGATAGCATGCCAAGTTTCATGAATTTCAGACGAGTTTTGGATTTACTAGAATTAAAAAACCAGGCATCTGAATGTTTTGCCGGCAATCAACGGTGCCCCAGTGTTTGAAATTCAATCCCATTTCTTGCATGGGACCTAAGCATGCACCCAAGGACACAGATTTGATTTTTCAACAAATTTATATGCACTGGAGCATGTGCATGTAGTTCAAATTTGAATTATGCACATAAAATGCATTGAAAACTAAGTTAATGCATAAAAATGTCCAAACATACCCCGAAAAATCTCAAAAATTCACACAACACTCCTGTTGTTCTATGTTGACACGAGAAATTTTTTTGAAAGCAATAAGAGGCAATGGATATTATTTCGTCCCCCAAGGTGGGACGTTGCCTACCGAAAACCATCATGCTTGTTGTGAGAAGCTCTGGTTTGTGAGAGGCATATACCCGAACCTGCCCCAAATGGGACAAATTTTTTAACACGGCATGTTGGTGCCGCTCCATGATAGCATGCCAAGTTTCATGAATTTCAAACGAGTTTTGGATTTACTAGAATTTAAAAACTGGGCAACCCAATGTTTTGCCGGCAATCAACGGTGCCCCGGTGTTTGAAATTCATTCCCATTTCTTGCATGGGACCTAAGCATGCACCCAAGCACACAGATTTGATTTTTTCAATCAATTTATATGCACTAGAGCATGTGCATGTAGTTCAAATTTGAATTACGCACATAAAATGCAATGAAAACTAAGTTAATGCATAAAAATGTCCAAACGAACCCTGAAAAATCACAAAAATTCACACAACACTCCTATTGTTCTATGTTGACACGAGGAAAAAATTTGAAAGCAATAAGAGGCAATGGATATTGTTCCATCCCCAAAGGAGGGACGTTCCCTACCGAAAACCATCATGCTTGTTGTGAGAAGCTCCGGTTTGTGAGAAGCATATACCCAAACCTGCCCCAAATGGGACAAAATTTGTACCACGGCATGCTGATGCCGCTCCATGATAGCATGCCAAGTTTCATGAATTTCAGATGAGTTTTGGATTTACTAGAATTTAAAAACCAGGCATCTCAATGTTTTGCTGGCAATCAACGGTGCCACGGTGTTTTAAATTCATTCCCATTTCTTGCATGGGACCTAAGCATGCACCCAAGGACACAGATTTGATTTTTCAACCAATTCATATGAACCGGAGAATGTACATGTAGTTCAAATTTGAATTATGCACATAAAATGCATTGAAAACTCAGTTAATGCATAAAAATGTCTAAACGAACCCCGAAAAATCAAAAAGAAATCACACGACACTCCTGTTGTTCTATGTTGACACGAGGAAAAAATTTGAAAGCAATAAGAGGCTATGAATATCGTTTCGTCCCCAAAGGTTGGACGTTCCCTACCGAAAACCATCATGCTTGTTGTGAGAAGCTTCGGTTTGTGAGAAGCATACACCCAAACCTGCCCCAAATTGGACAAAATTTGTACCACGGCATGTTGATGCCGCTCCATGATAGCATGCCAAGTTTCATGAATTTCAGACGAGTTTTGGATTTACTAGAATTAAAAAACCAGGTATCTGAATGTTTTGCCGGCAATCAACGGTGCCCCAGTGTTTGAAATTCAATCCCATTTCTTGCATGGGACCTAAGCATGCACCCAAGGACACAGATTTGATTTTTCAACAAATTTATATGCACTGGAGCATGTGCATGTAGTTCAAATTTAAATTATGCACATAAAATGCATTGAAAACTAAGTTAATGCATAAAAATGTCCAAACATACCCCGAAAAATCTCAAAAATTCACACAACACTCCTGTTGTTCTATGTTGACACGAGAAATTTTTTTGAAAGCAATAAGAGGCAGTGGATATTATTTCGTCCCCCAAGGTGGGACGTTGCCTACCGAAAACCATCATGCTTGTTGTGAGAAGCTCTGGTTTGTGAGAGGCATATACCCGAACCTGTGCCAAATGGGACAAATTTTTTAACACGGCATGTTGGTGCCGCTCCATGATAGCATGCCAAGTTTCATGAATTTCAAACGAGTTTTGGATTTACTAGAATTTAAAAACTAGGCAACCCAATGTTTTGCCGGCAATCACCGGTGCCCCGGTGTTTCAAATTCATTCCCATTTCTTGCATGGGACCTAAGCATGCACCCAAGCACACAGATTTGATTTTTTCAATCAATTTATATGCACTGGAGCATGTGCATGTAGTTCAAATTTGAATTACGCACATAAAATGCAATGAAAACTAAGTTAATGCATAAAAATGTCCAAACGAACACTGAAAAATCACAAAAATTCACACAACACTCCTATTGTTCTATGTTGACACGAGGAAAAAATTTGAAAGCAATAAGAGGCAATGGATATTGTTCCATCCCCAAAGGTGGGACGTTCCCTACCGAAAACCATCATGCTTGTTGTGAGAAGCTCCGGTTTGTGAGAAGCATATACCCAAACCTGCCCCAAATGGGACAAAATTTGTACCACGGCATGCTGATGCCGCTGCATGATAGCATGCCAAGTTTCATGAATTTCAGATGAGTTTTGGATTTACTAGAATTTAAAAACCAGGCATCTCAATGTTTTGCTGGCAATCAACGGTGCCCCGGTGTTTGAAATTCATTCCCATTTCTTGCATAGTTCAAATTTGAATTATGCACATAAAATGCATTGAAAACTCAGTTAATTCGTAAAAATGTCCAAATGAACCACGAAAAATCAAAAAATACACACGACACTCCCGTTGTTCTATGTTGACACGAGAAAAAAATTTGAAAGCTATAAGAGGCAATAGATATCGTTTCGTCCCAAAAGGTGGGATGTTCCCTACCGAAAACCATCATGCTTGTTGTGAGAAGCTCCGGTTTGTGAGAAGCATATACCCAAACTTGCCCCAAATGGGACAAAATTTGTACCACGACATGTTGATGCCGCTCCATGATGGCATGCCAAGTTTGATGAATTTCAGACGAGTTTTGGATTTACTAGAATTTAAAAACCAGGCATCCCAATGTTTTGCCGACAATCAACGGTGCCCCGGTGTTTGAAATTCAATCCCATTTAGTGCGTCGGACCTAAGCATGTACCCAAGGACACAGATTTGATTTTTCAACAAATTTATATGCACTGGAGCATGTGCATGTAGTTCAAATTTGAATTATGCACATAAAATGCATTGAAAACTAAGTTAATGCATAAAAATGTCCAAACAAACCCCGAAAAATCTCAAAAATTCGCACAACACTGCTGTTGTTCTATGTTTACACGAGATTTTTTTTTTAAAGCAATAAGAGGCAATGGATATCATTTCGTCCCCCAAGGTGGGACGTTGCCTATCGAAAACCATCATGGTTGTTGTGAGAAGCTCTAGTTTGTGAGAGGCATATACCCGAACCTGCCCCAAATGGGACAAATTTTTTAACACGGCATGTTGGTGCCACTACATGATAGCATGCCAAGTTTCATGAATTTCAAACGAGTTTTGGATTTACTAGAATTTAAAAACTAGGCATCTCAATGTTTTGCCGGCTATCAACGGTGCCCCGGTGTTTGAAATTCATTCCCACTTCTTGCATGGGACCTAAGCATGCACCCAAGCACACAGATTTGATTTTTTGAACCAATTTATATTTACTGGAGCATGTGCATGTAGTTCAAATTTGAATTACGCACATAAAATGCATTGAAAACTAAGTTAATGCATAAAAATGTCCAAACGAACCCTGAAAAATCACAAAAATTCACACAACACTCCTATTGTTCTATGTTGACACGAGGAAAAAATTTCAAAGCAATAAGAGGCAATGGATATTGTTTCATCCCCAAAGGTGGGACGTTCCCTACCGAAAACCATCATGCTTGTTGTGAGAAGCTTCGGTTTGTGAGAAGCATATACCCAAACCTGCCCCAAATGGGACAAAATTTGTACCACGGCATGTTGATGCCGCTCCATGTTAGCATGCCAAGTTTAATGAATTTCAGACGAGTTTTGGATTTACTACAATTTAAAAACCAGGCATCTCAATGTTTTCCCTGCAATCAACGGTGCCCCGGTGTTTGAAATTCATTCCCATTTCTTGCATGGGACCTAAGAATGCACCCAAGGACACAGATTTGATATTCAACCAATTTAAATGCACTGGAGCATGTGCATGTAGTTCATATTTGAATTATGCACATAAAATGCATTGAAAACTCAGTTAATGCGTATAAATGTCCAAATGATCCACGAAAAATCAAAAAATACACACAGCACTCCCGTTGTTCTATGTTGACACGAGAAAAAAATTTGAAAGCAATAAGAGGCAATAGATATCATTTCGTCCCCAAAGGTGGGATGTTCCCTACCGAAAACCATCATGCTTGTTGTGAGAAGCTCCGGTTTGTGAGAAGCATATACCTAAACTTGCCCCAAATGGGACAAAATTTGTACCACGACATGTTGATGCCGCTCCATGATGGCATGCCAAGTTTGATGAATTTTAGACGAGTTTTGGATTTACTAGAATTTAAAAACCAGGCATCTCAATGTTTTGCCGGCAATCAACGGTGCCCCGGTGTTTGAAATTCATTCCCATTTATTGCGTTGGACCTAAGTATGCACCCAAGGGCACAGATTTGATTTTTCAACCAATTTATATCTAATGGAGCATGTGCATGTAGTTCAAATTTGAATTATGCACATAAAATGCATTGAAAAATCAGTTAATGCGTAAAAATGTCCAAATGAACCACGAAAAATCAAAAAATACACACAACACTCCCGTTGTTCTATGTTGACACGAGAAAAAAATTTGAAAGCAATAAGAGGCAATAGATATCATTTCGTCCCCAAAGGTGGGATGTTCCCTACCGAAAACCATCATGCTTGTTGTGAGAAGCTCTGGTTTGTGAGAAGCATATACCAAACTTGCCCCAAATGGGACAAAATTTGTACCACGACATGTTGATGCCGCTCCATGATGGCATGCCAAGTTTGATGAATTTCAGACGAGTTTTGGATTTACTAGAATTTAAAAACCAGGCATCTCAATGTTTTGCCGGCAATCAACGGTGCCCTCGTGTTTGAAATTCATTCCCATTTATTGCGTCGGACCTAAGCATGCACCCAAGGACACAAATTTGATTTTTCAACCAATTTATATGCAATGGAGCATGCGCATGTAGTTCAAATTTGAATTTTGCACATAAAATGCATTGAAAATTCACCTAATATGTAAAAATGTCCACACGAACATCGAAAAAGCACAAAAATTCACACAACACTCCCGTTGTTCTTTGTTGACACGAGAAAAAAAAATTGAAAGCAATAAGAGGCAATGGATATCGTTTCGTCCCCAAAGGTGGGACGTTCCCTACCGAAAACCATCATGCTTGTTGTGAGAAGCTCCGGTTTGTGAGAAGCATATACCTAAACTTGCCCCTAATGGGACAAAATTTGTACCACGACATGTTGATGCCGCTCCATGATGGCATGCCAAGTTTCATGAATTTCAGACGAGTTTTGGATTTACTAGAATTTAAAAACCAGGCATCTCAATGTTTTGCCGGCAATCAACGGTGCCCCGGTGTTTGAAATTCATTCCCATTTCTGGCATGGGACCTAAGCATGCACCCAAGGACACAGATTTGATTTTCAACCAATTTAAATGCACTGGAGCAAGTGCATGTAGTTCAAATTTGAATTATGCACACAAAATGCATTGAAAACTCAGTTAATGCGTAAAAATGTCCAAATAAACCACGAAAAATCAAAAAATACACACAACACTCCCGTTGTTCTATGTTGACACGAGAAAAAAAATTGAAAGCGATAAGAGGCAATAGATTCATTTCGTCCCCAAAGGTGGGATGTTCCCTACCGAAAACCATCATGCTTGTTGAGAGAAGCTCCGGTTTGTGAGAAGCATATACCTAAACTTGCCCCTAATGGGACAAAATTTGTACCACGACATGTTGATGCCGCTCCATGATGGCATGCCAAGTTTGATGAATTTCAGACGAGTTTTGGATTTACTAGAATTTAAAAACCAGGCATCTCAATGTTTTGCCGGCAATCAATGGTGCCCTGGTGTTTGAAATTCATTCCCATTTATTGCGTCGGACCTAAGCATGCACCCAAGGGCACAGATTTGATTTTTCAACCAATTTATATCTAATGGAGCATGTACATGTAGTTCAAATTTGAATTATGCAGATAAAATGCATTGAAAACTTAGTTAATGCGTAAAAATGTCCAAATGAACCATGAAAAATCAAAAAATACACACAACACTCCCGTTGTTCTATGTTGACACACGAAAAAAATTTGAAAGCAATAAGAGGCAATAGATATCATTTCGTCCCCAAAGGTGGGATGTTCCCTACCGAAAACCATCATGCTTGTTGTGAGAAGCTCTGGTTTGTGAGAAGCATATACCAAACTTTCCCCAAATGGGACAAAATTTGTACCACGACATGTTGATGCCGCTCCATGATGGCATGCCAAGTTTGATGAATTTCAGACGAGTTTTGGATTTACTAGAATTTAAAAACCAGGCATCTCAATGTTTTGCCGGCAATCAACGGTGCCCTCGTGTTTGAAATTCATTCCCATTTATTGCGCGGACCTAAGCATGCACCCAAGGACACAGATTTGATTTTTCAACCAATTTATATGCAATGGAGCATGCGTATGTAGTTCAAATTTGAATTTTGCACATAAAATGCATTGAAAATTCAGCTAATATGTAAAAACGTCCACACGAACCCCGAAAAAGCACAAAAATTCACACAACACTCCCGTTGTTCTTTGTTGACACGAGAAAAAAAAATTGAAAGCAATAAGAGGCAATGGATATCATTTCGTCCCCAAAGGTGGGACGTTCCCTACCAAAAACCATCATGCTTGTTGTGAGAAGCTCCAGTTTGTGAGAAGCATATACCCAAACCTGCCCCAAATGGGATAAAATTTGTACCACGGCATTTTGATGCCGCTCCATGATAGCATGCCAAGTTTCATGAATTTCAGACGAGTTTCGGATTTACTAGAATTAAAAAACCAGGCATCTCAATGTTTTGCCGGCAATCAACGGTGCCCCGGTGTTTGAAATTCATTCCCATTTCTTGCATGGGACCTAAGCATGCACCCAAGGACACAAATTTGATTTTCAACCAATTGAAATGCACTGGAGCATGTGCATGTAGTTCAAATTTGAATTATGCACATAAAATGCATTGAAAACTCAGTTAATGCGTAAAAATGTCCAAATGAACCACGAAAAATCAAAAAATACACACAACACTCCCGTTGTTCTATGTTGACACGAGAAAAAAATTTGAAAGCAATAAGAGGCAATAGATATCATTTCGTCCCCAAAGGTGGGATGTTCCCTAACGAAAACCATCATGCTTGTTGTGAGAAGCTCCGGTTTGTGAGAAGCATATACCCAAACTTGCCCATAATGGGACAAAATTTGTACCACGACATGTTGAGGCCGCTCCATGATGGCATGCCAAGTTTGATGAATTTCAGACGAGTTTTGGATTTACTAGAATTTAAAAACCAGGCATCTCAATGTTTTGCCGGCAATCAACGGTGCCCCGGTGTTTCAAATTCATTCCCATTTATTGCGTCGGACCTAAGCATGCATCCAGGGGCACATATTTGATTTTTCAACCAATTTATATCTAATGGAGCATGTGCATGTAGTTCAAATTTGAATTATGCACATAAAATGCATTGAAAACTTAGTTAATGCGTAAAAATGTCCAAATGAACCACGAAAAACAAAAAATACACACAACACTCCCGTTGTTGTGTGTTGACACGAGAAAAAAAATTGAAAGCAATAAGAGGCAATAGATATCATTTCGTCCCAAAGGTGGGATGTTCCCTACCGAAAACCATCATGCTTGTTGTGAGAAGCTCTGGTTTGTTAGAAGCATATACCAAACTTGCCCCAAATGGGACAAAATATGTATCACGACATGTTGATGCCGCTCCATGATGGCATGCCAAGTTTGATGAATTTAAGACGAGTTTTGGATTTACTAGAATTTAAAAACCAGGCATCTCAATGTTTTGCCGGCAATCAACGGTGCCCTAGTGTTTGAAATTCATTCCCATTTATTGCGTCGGACCTAAGCATGCACCCAAGGACACAGATTTGATTTTTCAACCAATTTATATGCAATGGAGCATGCGCATGTAGTTCAAATTTGAATTTTGCACATAAAATGCATTGAAAATTCAGCTGATATATAAAAATGTCCACACGAACCTCGAAAAAGCACAAAAATTCACACGACACTCCTGTTGTTCTTTGTTGACACGAGAAAAAAAATTGAAAGCAATAAGAGGCAATGGATATCGTTTCGTCCCCAAAGGTGGGACATTCCCTACCGAAAACCATCATGCTTGTTGTGAGAAGCTCCGGTTTGTGAGAAGCATATACCCAAACCTGCCCCAAATGGGATAAAATTTGTACCACGGCATGTTGATGCTGCTCCATGATAGCATGCCAAGTTTCGTGAATTTCAGACGAGTTTCGGATTTACTAGAATTAAAAAACCGGGCATCTCAATGTTTTGCCGGCAATCAACGGTGCCCCGGTGTTCGAAATTCATTCCCATTTCTTGCATGGGACCTAAGCATGCAGCCAAGGACACAGATTTGATTTTCAACCAATTTAAATGCACTAGAGCATGTGCATGTAGTTCAAATTTGAATTATGCACATAAAATGCATTGAAAACTCAGTTAATGCGTAAAAATGTCCAAATGAACCACGAAAAATCAAAAAATACACACAACACTCCCGTTGTTCTATGTTGACACGAGAAAAAAATTGAAAGCAATAAGAGGCAATAGATATCATTTCGTCCCCAAAGGTGGGATGTTCCCTACCGAAAACCATCATGCTTGTTGTGAGAAGCTCCGGTTTGTGAGAAGCATATACCCAAACTTGCCCCAAATGGGACAAAATTTGTACCACGACATGTTGATGCCGCTCCATGATGGCATGCCAAGTTCGATGAATTTCAGACGAGTTTTGGATTTACTAGAATTTAAAAACCAGGCATCTCAATGTTTTGCCGGCAATCAACGGTGCCCCGGTGTTTGAAATTCATTCCCATTTATTGGGTCGGACCTAAGCATGCACCCAAGGGCACAGATTTGATTTTTGAACCAATTTATATGTAATGGAGCATGCACATCTAGTTCAAATTTGAATTATGCACATAAAATGCATTGAGAATTCAGTTAATGCATAAAAATGTCCACACGAACTCCGAAAAAGCACGAAAATTCACACAACACTCCTGTTGTTCTTTGTTGACACGAGAAAAAAAATTGAAAGCAATAAGAGGCAATGGATATCGTTTCGTCCCCAAAGGTGGGACGTTCTCTACCGAAAACCATCATGCTTGTTGTGAGAAGCTCCGGTTTGTGAGAAGCATATACCCAAACCTGCCCCAAATGGGATAAAATTTGTACTACGACATGTTGATGCCGCTCCATGATAGCATGCCAAGTTTCATGAATTTCAGACGAGTTTCGGATTTACTAGAATTAAAAAACCAGGCATCTCAATGTTTTGCCGGCAATCAACGGTGCGCCGGTGTTTGAAATTCATTCCCATTTCTTGCATGGGACCTAAGCATGCACCCAAGGACACAGATTTGATTTTCAACCAATTTAAATGCACTAGAGCATGTGCATGTAGTTCAAATTTGAATTATGCACATAAAATGCATTGAAAACTCAGTTAATGCGTAAAAATGTCCAAATGAACCACGAAAAATCAAAAAATACACACAACACTCCCGTTGTTCTATGTTGACACGAGAAAAAAAATTGAAAGCAATAAGAGGCAATAGATATCATTTTGTCCGCAAAGGTGGGATGTTCCCTACCGAAAACCATCATGCTTGTTGTGAGAAGCTCCGGTTTGTGAGAAGCATATACCCAAACTTGCCCCAAATGGGACAAAATTTGTACCACGATATGTTGATGCCGCTCTATGATGGCATGCCAAGTTTGATGAATTTCAGACGAGTTTTGGATTTACTAGAATTTAAAAACCAGGCATCTCAATGTTTGCCGGCAATCAACGGTGCCCCGGTGTTTGAAATTCATTCCCATTTATTGCGTCGGACCTAAGCATGCACCCAAGGGCACAGATTTGATTTTTCAACCAATTTATATGTAATGCAGCATGCGCATGTAGTTCAAATTTGAATTATGCACATAAAATGCATTGAAAATTCAGTTAATGCATAAAAATGTCCACACCAACCCCGAAAAGGCACAAAAATTCACACAACACTCCTGTTGTTCTTTGTTGACACGAGAAAAAAATTGAAAGCAATAAGAGGCAATGGATATCGTTTCGTCCCCAAAGGTGGGACGTTCTCTACCGAAAACCATCATGCTTGTTGTGAGAAGCTCCGGTTTGTGAGAAGCATATACCCAAACCTGCCCCAAATGGGATAAAATTTGTACTACGACATGTTGATGCCGCTCCATGATAGCATGCCAAGTTTCATGAATTTCAGACGAGTTTCGGATTTACTAGAATTAAAAAACCAGGCATCTCAATGTTTTGCCGGCAATCAACGGTGCGCCGGTGTTTGAAATTCATTCCCATTTCTTGCATGGGACCTAAGCATGCACCCAAGGACACAGATTTGATTTTCAACCAATTTAAATGCACTAGAGCATGTGCATGTAGTTCAAATTTGAATTATGCACATAAAATGCATTGAAAACTCAGTTAATGCGTAAAAATGTCCAAATGAACCACGAAAAATCAAAAAATACACACAACACTCCCGTTGTTCTATGTTGACACGAGAAAAAAAATTGAAAGCAATAAGAGGCAATAGATATCATTTTGTCCGCAAAGGTGGGATGTTCCCTACCGAAAACCATCATGCTTGTTGTGAGAAGCTCCGGTTTGTGAGAAGCATATACCCAAACTTGCCCCAAATGGGACAAAATTTGTACCACGATATGTTGATGCCGCTCTATGATGGCATGCCAAGTTTGATGAATTTCAGACGAGTTTTGGATTTACTAGAATTTAAAACCAGGCATCTCAATGTTTGCCGGCAATCAACGGTGCCCCGGTGTTTGAAATTCATTCCCATTTATTGCATCGGACCTAAGCATGCACCCAAGGGCACAGATTTGATTTTTCAACCAATTTATATGTAATGCAGCATGCGCATGTAGTTCAAATTTGAATTATGCACATAAAATGCATTGAAAATTCAGTTAATGTATAAAAATGTCCACACCAACCCCGAAAAGGCACAAAAATTCACACAACACTCCTGTTGTTCTTTGTTGACACGAGAAAAAAAATTGAAAGCAATAAGAGGCAATGGATATCGTTTCGTCCCCAAAGGTGGGACGTTCTCTACCGAAAACCATCATGCTTGTTGTGAGAAGCTCCGGTTTGTGAGAAGCATATACCCAAACCTGCCCCAAATGGGATAAAATTTGTACTACAGCATGTTGATGCCGCTCCATGATAGCATGCCAAGTTTCATGAATTTCAGACGAGTTTCGGATTTACTAGAATTAAAAAACCAGGCATCTCAATGTTTTGCCGGCAATCAACGGTGCGCCGGTGTTTGAAATTCATTCCCATTTCTTGCATGGGACCTAAGCATGCACCCAAGGACACAGATTTGATTTTCAACCAATATAAATGCACTAGAGCATGTGCATGTAGTTCAAATTTGAATTATGCACATAAAATGCATTGAAAACTCAGTTAATGCGTAAAAATGTCCAAATGAACCACGAAAAATCAAAAAATACACACAACACTCCCGTTGTTCTATGTTGACACGAGAAAAAAAATTGAAAGCAATAAGAGGCAATAGATATCATTTTGTCCCCAAAGGTGGGATGTTCCCTACCGAAAACCATCATGCTTGTTGTGAGAAGCTCCGGTTTGTGAGAAGCATATACCTAAACTTGCCCCAAATGGGAACAAAATTTGTACCATGACATGTTGATGCCGCTCCATGATGGCATGCCAAGTTTGATGAATTTCAGACGAGTTTTGGATTTACTAGAATTTAAAATCCAGGCATCTCAATGTTTTGCCGGCATTCAACGGTGCCCCGGTGTTTGAAATTCATTCCCATTTATTTCGTCGGACCTAAGCATGCACCCAAGGGCACAGATTTGATTTTTCAACCAATTTATATCTAATGGAGCATGTGCATGTAGTTGAAATTTGAATTATGCACATAAAATGCATTGAAAACTTAGTTAATGCGTAAAAATGTCCAAATGAACCAAAAAAAATCAAAAAATGCACACAACACTCCCGTTGTTCTATGTTGACACGAGAAAAAAATTGAAAGCAATAAGAGGCAATAGATATCATTTCGTCCCCAAAGGTGGGATGTTCCCTACCGAAAACCGTCATGCTTGTTGTGAGAAGCTCTGGTTTGTGAGAAGCATATACCAAACTTGCCCCAAATGGGACAAAATATGTACCACGACATGTTGATGCCGCTCCATGATGGCATGCGAAGTTTGATGAATTTCAGACGAGTTTTGGATTTACTAGAATTTAAAAACCAGGCATCTCAATGTTTTGCCGGCAATCAATGGTGCCCTAGTGTTTGAAATTCATTCCCATTTATTGCGTCGGACCTAAGCATGCACCCAAGGACACAGATTTGATTTTTCAACCAATTTATATGCAATGGAGCATGCGCATGTAGTTCAAATTTGAATTTTGCACATAAAATGCATTGAAAATTCAGCTAATATATAAAAATGTCCACACGAACCCCGAAAAAGCACAAAAATTCACACAACACTCCTGTTGTTCTTTGTTGACACGAGAAAAAAAATGAAAGCAATAAGAGGCAACGGATATCGTTTCGTCCCCAAAGGTGGGACGTTCCCTACCGAAAACCATCATGCTTGTTGTGAGAAGCATATACCCAAACCTGCCCCAAATGGGATAAAATTTGTACGACGGCATGTTGATGCCGCTCCATGATAGCATGCCAAGTTTCATGAATTTCAGACAAGTTTCGGATTTACTAGAATTAAAAAACCAGGCATCTCAATGTTTTGCCGGCAATCAACGGTGCCCCGGTGTTTGAAATTCATTCCCATTTTTGCATGGGACCTAAGCATGCACCCAAGGACACAGATTTTATTTTCAACCAATTTAAATGCACTGGAGCATGTGCATGTAGTTCAAATTTGAATTATGCACATAAAATGCATTGAAAACTCAGTTAATGCATAAAAATGTCCAAATGAACCACGAAAAATGAAAAAATACACACAACACTCCCTTTGTTCTATGTTGACACGAGAAAAAAAATTGAAAGCTATAAGAGGCACTAGATATCATTTCGTCCCCAAAGGTGGGATGTTCCCTACCGAAAACCATCATGCTTGTTGTGAGAAGCTCCGGTTTGTGAGAAGCATATACCCAAACTTGCCCCAAATGAGACAAAATTTGTACCACGACATGTTGATGCCGCTCCATGATGGCATGCCAAGTTTGATGAATTTCAGACAAGTTTTGGATTTACTAGAATTTAAAAACCAGGCATCTCAATGTTTTGCCAGCAATCAACGGTGCCCCGGTGTTTGAAATTCATTCCCATTTATTGCGTCGGACCTAAGCATGCACCCAAGGGCACAGATTTGATTTTTGCACCAATTTATATGTAAAGGAGCATGCGCATGTAGTTCAAATTTGAATTATGCACATAAAATGCTTTGAGAATTCAGTTAATGCATAAAAATGTCCACACGAACCCCGAAAAAGCACAAAAATTCACACAACACTCCTGT
This sequence comes from Triticum aestivum, assembly GCF_018294505.1. Taxonomy (NCBI): domain Eukaryota; kingdom Viridiplantae; phylum Streptophyta; class Magnoliopsida; order Poales; family Poaceae; genus Triticum; species Triticum aestivum. The sequence continues at coordinate 172,027,236 of NC_057805.1, read as the reverse complement.
TGTTCTTTGTTGACACGAGAAAAAAAAATTGAAAGCAATAAGAGGCAATGGATGTCGTTTCGTCCCCAAAGGTGGGACGTTCCCTACCGAAAACCATCATGCTTGTTGTGAGAAGCTCCTGTTTGTGAGAAGCATATACCCAAACCTGCCCCAAATGGGAAAAAATTTGTACCACGACATGTTGATGCCGCTCCATGATAGCATGCCAAGTTTCATGAATTTCAGACGAGTTTCGGATTTACTAGAATTAAAAAACCAGGCATCTCAATGTTTTGCCGGCAATCAACGGTGCGCCGGTGTTTGAAATTCATTCCCATTTCTTGCTTGGGACCGAAGCATGCACCCAAGGACACAAATTTGATTTTCAACCAATTTAAATGCACTGGAGCATGTGCATGTGGTTCAAATTTGAATTATGCACATAAAATTCATTGAAAACTCAGTTAATGCGTAAAAATGTCCAAATGAACCACGAAAAATCAAAAAATACACACAGCACTCCCGTTGTTCTATGTTGACATGAGAAAAAAATTTGAAAGCAATAAGAGGCAATAGATATCATTTCATCCCCAAAGGTTGGATGTTCCCTACCGAAAACCGTCATGCTTGTTGTGAGAAGCTCCGGTGTGTGAGAAGCATATACCTAAACTTGCCCCAAATGGGACAAAATTTGTACCACGACATGTTGATGCCTCTCCATGATGGCATGCCAAGTTTGATGAATTTCAGACGAGTTTTGGATTTACTAGAATTTAAAAACCAGGCATCTCAATGTTTTGCCGGCAATCAACGGTGCCCCGGTGTTTGAAATTCATTCAAATTTATTGCGTCGGACCTAAGCATGCACCCAAGGGCGCAGATTTGATTTTTCAACCAATTTATATCTAATGGAGCATGTGCATGTAGTTCAAATTTGAATTATGCACATAAAACTCATTGAAAACTTAGTTAATGCGTAAAAATGTCCAAATGAACCACGAAAAATCAAAAAATACACACAACACTCCCGTTGTTCTATGTTGACATGAGAAAAAAATTTGAAAGCAATAAGAGGCAATAGATATCATTTCGTCCCCAAAGGTGGCATGTTCCCTACCGAAAACCATCATGCTTGTTGTGAGAAGCTCTGGTTTGTGAGAAGCATATACCAAACTTGCCCCAAGTGGGACAAAATTTGTACCACGACATGTTGATGCCGCTCCATGATGGCATGCCAAGTTTGATGAATTTCAGACGAGTTTTGGGTTTACTAGAATTTAAAAACCAGGCATCTCAATGTTTTGCCGGCAATCAACGGTGCCCTCGTGTTTGAAATTCATTCCCACTTATTGCGTCGGACCTAAGCATGCACCCAAGGACACAGATTTGATTTTTCACCCAATTTATATGCAATGGAGCATGCGCATGTAGTTCAAATTTGAATTTTGCACATAAAATGCATTGAAAATTCAGCTAATATATAAAAATGTCCACACGAACCCCGAAAAAGCACAAAAATTCACACAACACTCCTGTTGTTCTTTGTTGACACGAGAAAAAAAATTGAAAGCAATAAGAGGCAATGGATATCGTTTCGTCCCCAAATGTGGGACGTTGCCTACCGAAAACCATCATGCTTGTTGTGAGAAGCTCCGGTATGTGAGAAGCATATACCCAAACCTGCCCCAAATGGGATAAAATTTGTACCACGGCATGTTGATGCCGCTCCATGATAGCATGCCAAGTTTCATGAATTTCAGACGAGTTTCGGATTTACTAGAATTAAAAAAGCAGGCATCTCAATGTTTTACCGGCAATTAACGGTGCCCCGGTGTTTGAAATTCATTCCCATTTCTTGCATGGGACCTAAGCATGCACCCAAGGACACAGATTTTATTTTACAACCAATTTATATGCACTGGAGCATGTGCATGTAGTTCAAATTTGAATTATGCACATAAAATTCATTGAAAACTCAGTTAATGCGTAAAAATGTCCAAATGAACCACGAAAAATCAAAAAATACACACAACACTCCCTTTGTTCTATGTTGACACGAGAAAAAAATTTGAAAGCAATAAGAGGCACTAGATATCATTTCGTCCCCAAAGGTGGGATGTTCCCTACCGAAAACCATCATGCTTGTTGTGAGAAGCTCCGGTTTGTGAGAAGCATATACCCAAACTTGCCCCAAATGAGACAAAATTTGTACCACGACATGTTGATGCCGCTCCATGATGGCATGCCAAGTTTGATGAATTTCAGACAAGTTTTGGATTTACTAGAATTTAAAAGCCAGGCATCTCAATGTTTTGCCAGCAATCAACGGTGCCCCGGTGTTTGAAATTCATTCCCATTTATTGCGTCGGACCTAAGCATGCACCCAAGGGCACAGATTTGATTTTTCCACCAATTTATATGTAAAGGAGCATGCGCATGTAGTTCAAATTTGAATTATGCACATAAAATGCTTTGAGAATTCAGTTAATGCATAAAAATGTCCACACGAACCCCGAAAAAGCACAAAAATTCACACAACACTCCTGTTGTTCTTTGTTGACACGAGAAAAAAAATTTGAAAGCAATAAGAGGCAATGGATATCGTTTCGTCCCCAAAGGTGGGACGTTCCCTACCGAAAACCATGATGCTTGTTGTGAGAAGCTCCGGTTTGTGAGAAGCATATACCCAAACCTGCCCCAAATGGGATAAACTTTGTACCACGACATCTTGATGCCGCTCCATGATAGCATGCCAAGTTTCATGAATTTCAGATGAGTTTTGGATTTACTAGAATTAAAAAACCAGGCATCTCAATGTTTTGCCGGCAATCAACGGTGCGCCGGTGTTTGAAATTCATTCCCATTTCTTGCTTGGGATCGAAGCATGCACCCAAGGACACAAATTTGATTTTCATCCAATTTAAATGCACTGGAGCATGTGCATGTAGTTCAAATTTGAATTATGCACATAAAATTCATTGAAAACTCAGTTAATGCGTAAAAATGTCCAAATGAACCACGAAAAATCAAAAAATACACACAGCACTCCCGTTGTCCTATGTTGACATGAGAAAAAAATTTGAAAGCAATAAGAGGCAATAGATATCATTTCGTCCGCAAAGGTGGGATGTTCCCTACCGAAAACCATCATGCTTGTTGTGAGAAGCTCCGGTTTGTGAGAAGCATATACTTAAACTTGCCCCAAATGGGACAAAATTTGTACCACGACATGTTGATGCCGCTCCATGATGGCATGCCAAGTTTGATGAATTTCAGACGAGTTTTGGATTTACTAGAATTTAAAAACCAGGCATCTCAATGTTTTGCCGGCAATCAACGGTGCCCCGGTGTTTGAAATTCATTCAAATTTATTGCGTCGGACCTAAGCATGCACCCAAGGGCGCAGATTTGATTTTTCAACCAATTTATATCTAATGGAGCATGTGCATGTAGTTCAAATTTGAATTATGCACATAAAACTCATTGAAAACTTAGTTAATGCGTAAAAATGTCCAAATGAACCATGAAAAATCAAAAAATACACACAACACTCCCGTTGTTCTATGTTGACACGAGAAAAAAATTTGAAAGCAATAAGAGGCAATAGATATCATTTCGTCCCCAAAGGTGGGATGTTCCCTACCGAAAACCATCATGCTTGTTGTGAGAAGCTCTGGTTTGTGAGAAGCATATACCAAACTTGCCCCAAGTGGGACAAAATTTGTACCACGACATGTTGATGCCGCTCCATGATGGCATGCCAAGTTTGATGAATTTCAGACGAGTTTTGGGTTTACTAGAATTTAAAAACCAGGCATCTCAATGTTTTGCCGGCAATCAACGGTGCCCTCGTGTTTGAAATTCATTCCCATTTATTGCGTCGGACCTAAGCATGCACCCAAGGACACAGATTTGATTTTTCACCCAATTTATATGCAATGGAGCATGCGCATGTAGTTCAAATTTGAATTTTGCACATAAAATGCATTGAAAATTCAGCTAATATATAAAAATGTCCACACGAACCCCGAAAAAGCACAAAAATTAACACAACACTCCTGTTGTTCTTTGTTGACACGAGAAAAAAAATGGAAAGCAATAAGAGGCAATGGATATCGTTTCGTCCCCAAATGTGGGACGTTGCCTACCGAAAACCATCATGCTTGTTGTGAGAAGCTCCGGTATGTGAGAAGCATATACCCAAACCTGCCCCAAATGGGATAAAATTTGTACCACGGCATGTTGATGCCGCTCCATGATAGCATGCCAAGTTTCATGAATTTCAGACGAGTTTCGGATTTACTAGAATTAAAAAACCAGGCATCTCAATGTTTTGCCGGCAATCAACGGTGCCCCGGTGTTTGAAATTCATTCCCATTTCTTGCATGGGACCTAAGCATGCCAAGTTTAATGAATTTCAGATGAGTTTTGGATTTACTAGATTCTAAAAACCAGGCATCTCAATGTTTTGCCGGCAATCAACGGTGCCCCGTTGTTTGAATTTTTATTCCCATTTCTTGCATGGGACCTAAGCATGCACCCAAGAACACATATTTGATTTTTCAACCAATTTATATGCACTGGAGCATGTGCATGTAGTTCAAATTGGAATTATGCACATAACATGCATTGAAAACTCAGTTAATGCATAAAAATATCCAAACAAACCCCGAAAAATCAGAAAAATTCACACAACACTTCTGTTGTTCTATGTTGACACGAGAATTTTTTTTGAAAGCAATAAGAGGCAATGGATATTGTTTCATCCCCGAAGGTGGGACTTTCCCTACCGAAAACAATCATGCTTGTTGTGAGAAGCTCCGGTTTGCGAGAAGCATATACCCAAAGCTGCCCCAAATGGGAAAAATATTGTACCACGGCATGCTCCATGTTAGCATGCCAAGTTTAATGAATTTCAGACCAGTTTTGGATTTACGAAAATTTAAAAACCAGGCATCTCAATGTTTTGCCGGCAATCAACGGTGCCCCGGTGTTTGAAATTCATTCCCATTTCCTGCATGGGACCTTAGCATGCACCCAAGGACACATATTTAATTTTTCAACAAATTTATATAACACCGGACCATGTGCATGTAGTTCAAATTTGAATTATGCACATAAAATGCATTGAAAACTATGTTAATGCATAAATATGTCCAAACAAACCCCGAAAAATCTCAAAAATTCGCACAACACTCCTGTTGTTCTATGTTGACACGTGAAAAAAAAATTGAAAGCAATAAGAGGCAATAGATATTGTTTCGTCCCCGAAGGTGGGACGTTCCCTATCGAAAACCATCATGCTTGTTCTGAGAAGCTCTGGTTTTTTTAATGATAGCATGCCAAGTTTAATGAATTTCAGACGAGTTTTGGATTTACTAGAATTTAAAAACCAGGCATCTCAATGTTTTGCCGGCAATCAACGGTGCCCCGGTGTTTGAAATTCATTCCCATTTCTTGCATGGGACCTAAGCATGCACCCAAGGACACAGATTTGATTTTCAACCAATTTAAATGCACGGGAGCGTGTGCATGTAGTTCAAATTTGAATTATGCACATAAAAATGCATTGAAAGCTCAGTTAATGCGTAAAAATGTCCAAATGAACCATGAAAAATCAAAAAATACACACAGCACTCCCGTTGTTCTATGTTGACACGAGAAAAAAAATTGAAAGCAATAAGAGGTAATAGATATCATTTCGTCCCCAAAGGTGGGATGTTCCCTAACGAAGACCATCATGCTTGTTGTGAGAAGCTCCGGTTTGTGAGAAGCATATACCTAAACTTGCCCCAAATGGGAGAAATTTGTACCACGACATGTTGATGCCGCTCCATGATGCCATGCCAAGTTTGATGAATTTCAGACGAGTTTTGGATTTACTAGAATTTAAAAACCAGGCATCTCAATGTTTTGCCGGCAATCAACGGTGCCCCGGTGTTTGAAATTCATTCCCATTTATTGCGTAGGACCTAAACATGCACCCAAGGGCACAGATTTGATTTTTCAACCAATTTATATCTAATGGAGCATGTGCATGTAGTTGAAATTTGAATTATGCACATAAAATGCATTGAAAACTTAGTTAATGCGTAAAAATGTCCAAATGAACCACGAAAAATCAAAAAAATACACACAACACTCCCGTTGTTCTATGTTGACACGAGAAAAAATATTGAAAGCAATAGGAGGCAATAGATATCATTTCGTCCCCAAAGGTGGGATGTTCCCTACCAAAAACCATCATGCTTGTTGTCAGAAGCTCTGGTTTGTGAGAAGCATATACCAAACATGCCCCAAATGGGACAAAATTTGTACCACGACATGTTGATGCCGCTCCATGATGGCATGCCAAGTTTGATGAATTTCAGACGAGTTTTGGATTTACTAGAATTTAAAAACCAGGCATCTCAATGTTTTGCCGGCAATCAACGCTGCCCTCGTGTTTGAAATTCTTTCCCATTTATTGCGTCGGACCTAAGCATGCACCCAAGGACACAGATTTGATTTTTCATCCAATTTATATGCAATGGAGCATGCGCATGTAGTTCAAATTTGAATTTTGCACATAAAATGCATTGAAAATTCAGCTAATATATAAAAATGTCCACACGAACCCCGAAAAAGCACAAAAATTCACACAACACTCCTGTTGTTCTTTGTTGACACGAGAAAAAAAATTGAAAGCAATAAGAGGCAATGGATATCATTTCGTCCCCAAAGGTGGGACGTTCCCTACCGAAAACCATGATGCTTGTTGTGAGAAGCTCCGGTTTGTGAGAAGCATATACCCTAACCTGCCCCAAATGGGATAAAATTTGTACCACGGCATGTTGATGCCGCTCCATGATAGCATGCCAAGTTTCATGAATTTCAGACGAGTTTCGGATTTACTAGAATTAAAAAACCATGCATCTCGATGTTTTGCCGGCAATCAACGGTGCCCCGGTTTTTGAAATTCATTCCCATTTCTTGCATGGGACCTAAGCATGCACCCAAGGACATAGATTTGATTTTCAACCAATTTAAATGCACTGGAGCATGTGCATGTAGTTCAAATTTGAAATATGCACACAAAATGCATTGAAAACTAAGTTAATGCATAAATATGTCCGAACGAACCCCAAAAAATCACAAAAATTCACACAACACTCCTATTGTTCTATGTTGACACGAGGAAAAAATTTGAAAGCAATAAAATGCAATGGATATTGTTTCATCCCCAAAGGTGGGACGTTCCCTACCGAAAACCATCATGCTTGTTGTGAGAAGCATATACCCAAACCTGCCCCAAATGGGACAAAATTTGTACCAAGGCATGTTGATGCCGCTCCATGTTAGCATGCCAAGTTTAATGAATTTCAGACGAGTTTTGGATTTACTAGAATTTAAAAACCAGGCATCTCAATGTTTTGCCGGCAATCAACGGTGCCCCCGTGTTTCAAATTCATTCCCATTTCTTGCATGGGACCTAAGCATGCACCCAAGGACACAGATTTGATTTTTCAACAAATTTATATGCACTTGAGCATGTTCATGTAGTTCAAATTTGAATTACGCACATAAAATGCATTGAAAACTAAGTTAATAAATAAAAATGTCCAAACAAACCCCGAAAAATCTCAAAAATTCGCACAACACTCCTGTTGTTCTATGTTGACACGTGAAAAAAAATTGAAAGCAATAAGAGGCAATAGATATTGTTTCGTCCCCGAAGGTGGGCCGTTCCCTACCGAAAACCATCATGCTTGTTGTGAGAAGCTCCGGTTGGTGAGAAGCATATACCCAAACCTGCCCCAAATGGGACAAAATTTGTACCACGGCATGTTGATGTCGCTCCATGATAGCATGCCAACTTTCATGCATTTCAGACGAGTTTTGGATTTACTAGAATCTAAAAACCAGGCATCTCAATGTTTTGCCGGCAATCAACGGTGCCCCGTTGTTTGAATTTTTATTCCCATTTCTTGCATGGGAGCTAAGCATGCACCCAAGAACACATATTTGATTTTTCAACCAATTTATATGCACTGGAGCATGTGCATGTAGTTCAAATTGGAATTATGCACATAACATGCATTGAAAACTCAGTTAATGCATAAAAATATCCAAACGAACCCCGAAAAATCACAAAAATTAACACAACACTTCTGTTGTTCTATGTTGACACGAGAAAAAAATTGAAAGCAATAAGAGGCAATGGATATTGTTTCATCCCCAAAGGTGGGACGTTCCCTACCAAAAACAATCATGCTTGTTGTGAGAAGCTCCGGTTGGTGAGAAGCATGTACCCAAACCTGCCCCGAATGGGACAAAATTTGTACCACGGCATGTTGATGACGCTCCATGTTAGCATGCCAAGTTTAATGAATTTCAGACCAGTTTTGGATTTACAAGAATTTAAAAACCAGGCATCTCAATGTTTTGCCGGCAATCAACGGTTCCCCGGCGTTTCAAATTCATTCCCATTTCCTGCATGGGACCTAAGCATGCACCCAAGGACACAGATTTGATTTTTCAACAAATTTATATGCACTGGAGCATGTGCATGTAGTTCAAATTTGAATTATGCACATAAAATGCATTGAAAACTAAGTTAATGCATAAATATGTCCAAACAAACCCCCAAAAATCTCAAAAATTTGCACAACACTCCTGTTGTTCTATGTTGACACATGAAAAAAAATTGAAAGCAATAAGAGGCAATAGATATTGTTTCGTCCCCGAAGGTGGGACGTTCCCTACCGAAAACCATCATGCTTGTTGTGAGAAGCTCCGGTTTGTGAGAAGCATATACCCAAACCTGCCCCAAATGGGACAAAATTTGTACCACGGCATGTTGATGCCGCTCCATGATAGCATGCCAAGTTTCATGCATTTCAGACAAGTTTCGGATTTACTAGAATCTAAAAACCAGTCATCTCAATGTTTTGCCGGCAACCAATGCTGCCCCGTTGTTTGAATTTTCATTCCCATTTCTTGCATGGGAGCTAAGCATGCACCCAAGGACACATATTTGATTTTTCAACCAATTTATATGCACTGGAGCATGTGCATGTAGTTAAAATTTGAATTATGCACATAAAATGCATTGAAAACTCAGTTAATGCATAAAAATATCCAAACGAACCCCAAAAAATCACAAAAATTCACACAACACTCCTGTTGTTCTATGTTGACACGAGAAAAAATTTGAAAGCAATAAGAGGCAATGGATATCGTTTCGTCCCCAAAGGTGGGACGTTGCCTACCGAAATCCATCATGCTTGTTGTGAGAAGCTCCGGTTTGCGAGAAGCATATACCCAAACCTGCCCAAATGGGAAAAATATTGTACCACGGCATGTTGATGCCGCTCCATGTTAGCATGCCAAGTTTAATGAATTTCAGACCAGATTTCGATTTACAAGAATTTAAAAACCAGGCATCTCAATGTTTTGCCGGTAATCAACGGTGCCCCGGTGTTTGAAATTCATTCCCATTTCCTGCATGGGACCTAAGCATGGACCCAAGGACACAGATTTAATTTTTCAACAAATTTATATGCACTGGACCATGTGCATGTATTTCAGATTTGAATTATGCACATAAAATGCATTGAAAACTAAGTTAATGCATAAATATGTCCAAACAAACCCCGAAAAATCTCAAAAATTCGCACAACACTCCTGTTGTTCTATGTTGACACGTGAAAAAAAATTGAAAGCAATAAGAGGCAATAGGTATTGTTTCGTCCCCGAAGGTAGGACGTTCCCTACCGAAAACCATCATGCTTGTTGTGAGAAGCTCCGGTTTGTGAGAAGCATATACCCAAACCTGCCCCAAATGGGACAAAATTCGTACCACGGCATGTTGATGCCGCTCCATGATAGCATGCCAAGTTTCATGAATTTCAGACGAGTTTTGGATTTACTAGAATCTAAAAACCAGTCATCTCAATGTTTTGCCAGCATAAATATGTCCGAACAAACCCCGAAAAATCTCAAAAATTCGCACAACACTCCCGTTGTTCTATGTTGACACGTGAAAAAAAAATTGAAAGCAATAAGAGGAAATGGATATCGTTTCGTCCCCAAAGGTGGGATGTTCCGTACCTAAAACCACCATGCTTGTTGTGAGAAGCTCTGGTTTGTGAGAAGCATATACCCAAACCTGCCTCAAATGGGATAAAATTTGTAGCACGGCATGTTGATGCCGCTCCATGATAGCATGCCAAGTTTCATGAATTTCAGACGAGTTTTGAATTTACTAGAATTTAAAAACCAGGCATCTCAATGTTTTGCCGGCAATCAACTGTCCCCGGTGTTTGAAATTCATTCCCATTTCTTGCATGGGACCTAAGCATGCACCAAAGGACACAGATTTGATTTTTCAACCAATTTATATGCACTGGAGCATGTGCATGTAGTTCAAATTTGAATTATGCGCATAAAATGCATTGAAAACTCAGTTAATGCATATAAATGTCCAAACGAACACCGAAAAATCACAAAAATTCACACAACACTCCTGTTGTTCTATGTTGACACGAGAAAAAAAATTGAAAGCAATAAGAGGCAATGGATATTGTTTCGTCCCCAAAGGTGGGGCGTTCCCTACCGAAAACCATCATGCTTGTTCTGAGAAGCTCCGGTTTGTGAGAAGCATATACCCAAACCTGCCCCAAAGGGGACAAAATCTGTACCACGGCATGTTGATGCCGCTCCATGATAGCATGCCAAGTTTCATGAATTTCAGACGAGTTTTGGATTTACTAGAATCTAAAAACCAGGCATCTCAATGTTTTGCTGGCAATCAACCGTGCCTCGTTGTTTGAATTTTCATTCCCATTTCTTGCATGGGACCTAAGCATGCACCCAAGGACACAGATTGGTTTTTTCAACCAATTTATATGCACTTGAGCATGTGCATGTAGTTCAAATTTTAATTATGCACATGAAATGCGTTGAAAACTCAGTTAATGCATAAAAATGTCCAAACGAACCCCATAAAATCACAAAAATTCACACAACACTCCTGTTGTTCTATGTTGACACGAGAAAAAAAATTGAAAGCAATAAGAGGCAATGGATATCATTTTGTCCCCAAAGGTGGGACATTCCCCAACGAAAACCATCATGCTTGTTGTGAGAAGCTCCAGTTTGTGAGAAGCAAATACCCAAACCTGCCCCAAATGGGACAAAATCTTTACCACGGCACGTTGATGCCGCTCCATGATTGCATGCCAAGTTTCATGAATTTCAGACGAGTTTCGGATTTACTAGAATTTAAAAACGAGGCATCTCAATGTTTTGCCAGCAATCAACGGTGCCCCGGTGTTTGAAATTCAATCCCATTTCTTGCATGGGACCTAAGCATGCACCGAAGGACACAGATTTGATTTTTCAACCATCTTATATGCACTGGAGCATGTGCATGTAGTAAAAATTGAATTATGCACATAAAATGCATTGAAAACTCAAGTAATGCATAAAAATGTCCAAACGAACCCCAAAAAATCACAAAAATCCACACAACACTCCTGCTGTTCTATGTTGACATGAGAAAAAAACTGAAAGCAATAAGAGGCAATGGATATCATTTCGTCCCCAAAGGTGGGACGTTCCCTACCGAAAACCATCATGCTTGTTGTGAGAAGCTCCGGTTTGTGAAAAGCATATACCCAAACCTGCCCCAAATGGGACAAATTTTGTACCACGGCATGTTAATGCCGCTCCATGATAGCATGCCAAGTTTCATGAATTTCAGACAAGTTTCGGATTTACTAGAATTTAAAAACCAGGCATCTCAATGTTTTGCCGGCAATCAACGGTTCCCCGGTGTTTGAAATTCATTCCCATTTCTTGCATGGGACCTAAGCATGCACCCAAGGACACAAATTTGATTTTTTCAACCAATTTATATGCACTGGAGCATGTGCATGTAGTCCAAATTTGAATGACGCACATAAAATGCATTGAAAACTAAGTTAATGCATAAAAATGTCCAAACGAACCCCGAAAAATCACAAAAATTCACACAACACTCCTGTTGTTCTATGTTGACCCGAGAAAAAAATTGAAAGCAATAAGAGGCAATGGATATTGTTTCGTCCCCAAAGGTGGGACATTCCCTACCGAAAACCATCATGCTTGTTTTGAGAACTCCAGTTTGTGAGAAGCTTATACCCAAACCTGCCCCAAATGGGAAAAAAATTGTACCACGGCATGTTGATGCCGCTCCATGATAGCATGCCAAGTTTGATGAATTTCAGAAGAGTTTTGGATTTACTAGAATTTAAAAACCAGGCATCTCAATGTTTTACTGGCAATCAACGGTGCCCCGGTGTTTGAAATTCATTCCCATTTCCTACATGGGACCTAAGCATGCACCCAAGGACACAGATTTGATTTTTCAACCAATTTATATGCACTTGAGCATGTGCATGTAGTTCAAATTTGAATTATGCACATAAAATGCATTGAAAACTCAGTTAATGCATAAAAATATCCAAACGAACCCCCAAAAATCACAAAAATTCACACAACACTCCTGTTGTTCTATGTTGACACGAGAAAAAATTTGAAAGCAATAAGAGGCAATGGATATCGTTTCGTCCCCAAAGGTGGGACGTTGCCTACCGAAATCCATTATGCTTGTTGTGAGAAGCTCCGGTTTGCGAGAAGCATATACCCAAACCTGCCCAAATGGGAAAAATATTGTACCACAGCATGTTGATGCCGCTCCATGTTAGCATGCCAAGTTTAATGAATTTCAGACAAGATTTCGATTTACAAGAATTTAAAAACCAGGCATCTCAATGTTTTACCGGCAATCAACGGTGCCCCGGTGTTTGAAATTCATTCCCATTTCCTGCATGGGACCTAAGCATGGACCCAAGGACACAGATTTAATTTTTCAACAAATTTATATGCACTGGACCATGTGCATGTATTTCAAATTTGAATTATGCACATAAAATGCATTGAAAACTAAGTTAATGCATAAATATGTCCAAACAAACCCCGAAAAATCTCAAAAATTCGCACAACACTCCTGTTGTTCTATGTTGACACGTGAAAAAAAATTGAAAGCAATAAGAGGCAATAGATATTGTTTCGTCCGCGAAGGTGGGACGTTCCCTACCGAAAACCATCATGCTTGTTGTGAGAAGCTCCGGTTTGTGAGAAGCATATACCCAAACCTGCCCCAAATGAGACAAAATTTGTACCACGGCATGTTGATGCCGCTCCATGATAGCATGCCAAGTTTCATGAATTTCAGACGAGTTTTGGATTTACTAGAATCTAAAAACCAGTCATCTCAATGTTTTGCCGGCATAAATATGTCCAAACAAACCCCAAAAAATCTCAAAAATTCGCACAACACTCCTGTTGTTCTATGTTGACACGTGAAAAATTTTTTGAAAGCAATAAGAGGAAGTGGATATCGTTTCGTCCCCAAAGGTGGGATGTTCCGTACCTAAAACCACCATGCTTGTTGTGAGAAGCTCTGGTTTGTGAGAAGCATATACCCAAACCTGCCTCAAATGGGATAAAATTTGTAGCATGGCATGTTGATGCCGCTCCATGATAGCATGCCAAGTTTCATGAATTTCAGACGAGTTTTGAATTTACTAGAATTTAAAAACCAGGCATCTCAATGTTTTGCCGGCAATCAACTGTCCCCGGTGTTTGAAATGCATTCCCATTTCTTGCATGGGACCTAAGCATGCACCAAAGGACACAGATTTGATTTTTCAACCAATTTATATGCACTGGAGCATGTGCATGTAGTTCAAATTTGAATATGCACCTAAAATGCATTGAAAACTCAGTTAATGCATAAAAATGTCCAAATGAACCCCGAAAAATCACAAAAATTCACACAACACTCCTGTTGTTCTATGTTGACACGAGAAAAAATATTGAAAGCAATAAGAGGCAATGGATATTGTGTCGTCCCCAAAGGTGGGGCGTTTCCTACCGAAAACCATCATGCTTGTTCTGAGAAGCTCCAGTTTGTGAGAAGCATATACCCAAACCTGCCCCAAAGGGGACAAAATCTGTACCATGGCATGTTGATGCCGCTCCATGATAGCATGCCAAGTTTCATGAATTTCAGACAAGTTTCGGATTTACTAGAATTTAAAAACCAGGCATCTCAATGTTTTGCCGGCAATCGACGGTTCCCCGGTGTTTGAAATTCATTCCCATTTCTTGCATGGGACCTAAGCATGCACCCAAGGACACAAATTTGATTTTTTCAACCAATTTATATGCACTGGAGCATGTGCATGTAGTCCAAATTTGAATGACGCACATAAAATGCATTGAAAACTAAGTTAATGCATAAAAATGTCCAAACGAACCCCAAAAAATCACAAAAATTCACACAACACTCCTGTTGTTCTATGTTGACCCGAGAAAAAAATTGAAAGCAATAAGAGGCAATGGATATTGTTTTGTCCCCAAAGGTGGGACATTCCCTACCGAAAACCATCATGCTTGTTTTGAGAACTCCAGTTTGTGAGAAGCATATACCCAAACCTGCCCCAAATGGGACAAAATTTGTACCACGGCATGTTGATGCCGCTCCATGATAGCATGCCAAGTTTCATGAATTTCAGACGAGTTTTGGTTTTACTAGAATCTAAAAACCAGGCATCTCAATGTTTTGCCGGCAATCAACGGTGCCCCGTTGTTTGAATTTTCATTCCCATTTCTTGCATGGGACCTAAGCATGCACCCAAGGACACAGATTTGATTTTTCAACCAATTTATATGCACTTGAGCATCTGCATGTAGTTCAAATTTGAATTATGCACATAAAATGCATTGAAAACTCAGTTAATGCATATAAATGTCCAAACGAACACCGAAAAATCACAAAAATTCACACAACACTCCTGTTGTTCTATGTTGACACGAGAAAAAAATTGAAAGCAATAAGAGGCAATGGATATCGTTTTGTCCCCAAAGGTGGGACATTCCCTAACGGAAACCATCATGCTTGTTGTCAGAAGCTCCAGTTTGTGAGAAGCATATACCCAAACCTGCCCCAAATGGGACAAAATTTTTACCACGGCACGTTGATGCCGCTCCATGATAGCATGCCAAGTTTCATGAATTTCAGACGAGTTTCGGATTTACTAGAATTTAAAAACCAGGCATCTCAATGTTTTGCCAGCAATCAATGGTGCCCCGGTGTCTGAAATCCAATCCCATTTCTTCCATGGGACCTAAGCATGCACCCAAGGACACATATTTGATTTTTCAACCATCTTATATGCACTGGAGCATGTGCATGTAGTAAAAATTTGAATTATGCACATAAAATGCATGGAAAACTCAGTTAATGCATAAAAATGTCCAAACGAACCCCAAAAAATCACAAAAATCCACACAACACTCCTGTTGTTCTATGTTGACATGAGAAAAAAATTTGAAAGCAATAAGAGGCAATGGATATCGTTTCGTCCGCAAAGGTGGGACGTTCCCTACCGAAAACCATCATGCTTGTTGTGAGAAGCTCCGGTTTGTGAAAAGCATATACCCAAACCTGCCCCAAATGGGACAAATTTTGTACCACGACATGTTGATGCCGCTCCATGATAGCATGCAGAGTTTCATGAATTTCAGACGAGTTTTGCATTTACTAGAATTTAAAAACCAGGCATCTCAATGTTTTGCCGGCAATCAACGGTTCCCCGGTGTTTGAAATTCATTCCCATTTGTTGCATGGGACCTAAGCATGCACCCAATGACACAAATTTGATTTTTTTCAACCAATTTATATGCACTGGAGCATGTGCATCTAGTTCAAATTTGAATTATGCACATAAAATGCATTGAAAACTCAGTTAATGCATAAAAATGTCCAAACGAACCCCGAAAAATCACAAAAAATCACACAACACTGCTGTTGCTCTATGATGACACGAGGAAAATATTTGAAAGCAATAAGAGGCAATGGATATCGTTTCGTCCCCAAAGGTGGGATGTTCCCTACCGAAAACAATCATGCTTGTTCTCAGAAGCTCCGGTTTGTGAGAAGCATATACCCAAACCTGCCCCAAATGGGATAAAATTTGTACCACGGCATGTTGATGCCGCTCCATGATAGCATGCCAAGTTTAGTGAATTTCAGACGAGTTTTGGATTTACTAGAACTTAAAAACTAGGCATCTCAATGTTTTGCCGGCAATCAACGGTGCCCCGGTGCTTGGAATTAATTCCCATTTCTTGCATGGGACCTAAGCATGCACCCAAGGACATATATTTGATTTTTTTCAACCAATTTATATGCACTGGAGCATGTGCATGTAGTTCTAATTTGAATTACGCACATAAAATGCATAGAAAACTAAGTTAATGCATGAAAATGTCCAAACGAACCATAAAAAATCACAAAAATTCACACAACACTCCTGTTGTTCTATGTTGACACGACAAAAAATTTTGAAAGCAATAAGAGGCAATGGAGATCGTTTCGTCCCCAAAGGTGGGACGTTCCCTACCGAAAACCATCTTGCTTGTTGTGAGAAGCTCCAGTTTGTGAGAAGCATATACCCAAACCTGCCCCAAATGGGACAAAATTTGTACCACGGCATGTTGATGCCGCTCCATGATAGCATGCCAAGTTTCATGAATTTCAGAAGAGTTTTGGATTTACTAGAATCTAAAACCAGGCATCTCACTGTTTTGCCGGCAATCAACGGTGCCCCGTTGTTTGAATTTTCATTCCCATTTCTTGCATGGGACCTAGGCATGCACCCAAGCACACAGATTTGATTTTTCAACCAATTTATATGCACTTGAGCATGTGTATGTAGTTCAAATTTGAATTATGCACATAAAATGCATTGAAAACTCAGTTAATGCATAAAAATATCCAAACGAACCCCAAAAAATCACACAAATCCACACAACACTCCTGTTGTTCTATGTTGACACGAGAAAAAAATTTGAAAGCAATAAGAGGCAATGGATATCGTTTCGTCCCCAAAGGTGGGACGTTCCCTACCGAAAACCATCATGCTTGTTGTGAGAAGCTCCGGTTTGTGAAAAGCATATACCCAAACCTGCCCCAAATGGGATAAAATTTGTACCACGGCACGTTGATGCCGCTCCATGATAGCATGCCAAGTTTCATGAATTTCAGACGAGTTTCGGATTACTAGAATTTAAAAACCAGGCATCTCAATGTTCTGCCAGCAATCAACGGTGCCCCGGTGTTTGAAATTCAATCCCATTTCTTGCATGGGACCTAAGCATGCACCCAAGGAAACAGATTTGATTTTTCAACCAACTTATATGCACTGGAGCATGTGCATGTAGTACAAATTTGAATTATGCACATAAAATGCATTGAAAACTCAGGTAATTCACAAAAATGTCCAAATGAACCCCAAAAAATCACAAAAATCCACACAACACTCCTGTTGTTCTATGTTGACACGAGAAAAAAATTTGAAAGCAATAAGAGGCAATGGATATCGTTTCGTCCCCAAAGGTGGGACGTTCCCTACCGAAAGCCATCATGCTTGTGGTGAGAAGCTCCGGTTTGTGAAAAGCATTACCCAAACCTGCCCCCAAATGGGATAAAATTTGTACCACGGCATGTTGATGCCGCTCCATGATAGCATGCCAAGTTTCATGAATTTCAGACGAGTTTTGGATTTACTAGAATTTAAAAACAGGCATCTCAATGTTTTGCCGGCAATCAACGGTCCCCGGTGATTGAAATTCATTCCCATTTCTTGCATGGGACCTAAGCATGCACCAAAGGACACAGATTTGATTTTTCAACCAATTTATATGCACTTGAGCATGTGCATGTAGTTCAAATTTGAATTATGCACATAAAATGCATTGAAAACTCACTTAATGCATAAAAATGTCCAAACGAACCCCGAAAAATCACAAAAATTCACACAACACTCCTGTTGTTCTATGTTGACACGAGAAAAAAATTTGAAAGCAATAAGAGGCAATGGATATCGTTTTGTCCCCAATGGTGGGACGTTCCGTACCGAAAACCATCATGCTTGTTGTGAGAAGCTCCGATTTGTGAGAAGCATATACCCAAACCTGCCCCAAATGGGATAAAATTTGTACCACGGCATGTTGATGCCGCTCCATGATAGCATGCCAAGTTTAGTGAATTTCAGACGAGTTTTGGATTTACTAGAACTTAAAAACCAGGTATCTCAATGTTTTGCCGGCAATCAATGGTGCCCCGGTGTTTGAAATTCATTCCCATTTCTTGCATGGGACCTAAGCATGCACCCAAGGACACATATTTGATTTTCCAACCAATTTATATGCACTAGAGCATGTGCATGTAGTTAAAATTTGAATTATGCACAAAAAATGAATTGAAAACTCAACTAATGCATAAAAATGTCCAAACGAACCCCGAAAAATCACAAAAATTCACAAAACACTCCTGTTCTATGTTGACACGAGAAATTTTTTTGAAAGCAATAAGAGGCAATGAAGATCGTTTCGTCCCCAAAGGTGGGACGTTCCCTACCGAAAACCATCTTGCTTGTTGTGAGAAGCTCCAGTTTGTGAGAAGCATATACCCAAACCTGCCCCAAATGGGACAAAATTTGTACCATGGCATGTTGATGCCGCTCCATGATAGCATGCCAAGTTTCATGAATTTCAGACGAGTTTTGAATTTACTAGAATCTAAAACCAGGCATCTCAATGTTTTGCCGGCAATCAACGGTGCCCCGTTGTTTGAATTTTCATTCCCATTTCTTGCATGGGACCTAGGCATGTACCCAAGGACACAGATTTGATTTTTCAACCAATTTATATGCACTTGAGCATGTGTATGTAGTTCAAATTTGAATTATGCACATAAAATGCATTGAAAACTCAGTTAATGCATAAAAATGTCCAAACGAACCCCGAAAAATCACAAAAAATCACACAACACTCCTGTTGTTCTATGTGGACACGAGAAAAAAAATGAAAGCAATAAGAGGCAATGCATATCGTTTTCTCCCCAAAGGTGGGACATTCCCTAACGGAAATTATCATGCTTGTTGTGAGAAGCTCCAGTTTGTGAGAAGCATATATCCAAACCTGCCCCAAATGGGACAAAATTTGTACCACGGCACGTTGATGCCGCTCCATGATAGCATGCCAAGTTTCAAGAATTTCAGACGAGTTTTGGATTTACTAAAATTTAAAAACTAGGCATCTCAATGTTTTGCCAGCAATCAACGGTGCCCCGGTGTTTGAAATTCAATCCCATTTCTTGCATGGGACCTAAGCATGCACCCAAGGACACATATTTGATTTTTCAACCAACTTATATGCACTGGAGCATGTGCATGTAGTACAAATTTGAATTATGCACATAAAATGCATTCAAAACTCAGGTAATTCACAAAAATGTCCAAATGAACCCCAAAAAATCACAAAAATCCACACAACACTCCTGTTGTTCTATGTTGACACGAGAAAAAAATTTGAAAGCAAAAAGAGGCAATGGATATCGTTTCGATCCCAAAGGTGGGACATTCCCTACCGAAAACCATCATGCTTGTTGTGAGAAGCTCCGGTTTGTGAAAAGCATTACCCAAACCTGCCCCAAATGGGACAAATTTTGTACCACGGCATGTTGAAGCTGCTCCATGATAGCATGCCAAGTTTCATGAATTTCAGACGAGTTTTGGAATTACTAGAATTTAAAAACCAGGCATCTCAATGTTTTGCCGGCAATCAACGGTTCCCCAGTGTTTGAAATTCATTCCCATTTCTTGCATTGGACGTAAGCATGCACCCAAGGACACAAATTTGATTTTTTCAACCAATTTATTTGCACTGGAGCATGTGCATGTAGTTTAAATTGAATTACGCACATAAATGCATAAAAATGTGTAAACGAACCCCAAAAACTCAAAAACATTCACACAACACTCCTGTTGTTCTATGTTGACACGAGAAAAAAAATTTGAAAGCAATAAGAGGCTATGAATATTGTTTCGTCCCCAAGGGTGGGACGTTCCCTACCGAAAACCATCCTGCTTGTTGTGAGAAGCTCCGGTTTGTGAGAAGCATAGACCCAAACCTGCCCCAAATGGGACAAAATTTGTACCACGGCATGTTGATGCCGCTCCGTGATAGCATGCCAAGTATAATGAATTTCAGACGAGTTTTGGATTTACTAGAATTTAAAAACCAGGCATCTCAATGTTTTGCCGGCAATCAACGGTGCCCCGGTGTTTGAAATTCATTCCCATTTCTTGCATGGGACCTAAGCATGCACCCAAGGACACATATTTGATTTTTCAACCAATTTATATGCACTGGCGCACGTGCATGTAGTTCAAATTTGAACGATGCACATAAAATGCATTGAAAACTCAGTTAATGCATAAAAATGTCCAAACGAACCCCGAAAAATCACCAAAATTCACACAACAGTCCTGTTGTTCTATGTTGACACGAGAACAAAAATTGAAAGCAATAAGAGGCAATGGATATCGTTTCGTTCCCAAAGGAGGGACGTTCCCTAACGAAAACCATCATGCTTGTTGTGAGAAGCTCCAGTTTGTGAGAAGCATATACCAAAACCTGCCCCAAATGGGACAAAATTTGTAGCACGGCATGTTGATGCCGCTCCATGATAGCATTCCAAGTTTCATGAATTTCAGACGAGTTTTGGATTTACTATAATTTAAAAACTAGGCATCTCAATGTTTAGCCGGCAATCAACGGTGCCCCGGTGTTTGGAATTCATTCCCATTGATTGCATGGGACCTAAGCATGCACCCAAGGACACAAATTTGATTTTTTCAACCAATTTATATGCACTGGAGCATGTGCATGTAGTTCTAATTAGAATTACGCACATAAAATGCATAGAAAACTAAGTTAATGCATGAAAATGTCCAAACGAACCCCGAAAAATCACAAAAATTCACACAACACTCCTGTTGTTCTATGTTGACACGACAAAAAAGTTTGAAATCAATAAGAGGCAATGGATATCGTTTCGTCCCCAAAGGTGGGACGTTCCCTACCAAAAACCATCATGCTTGTTGTGAGAAGCTCCGGTTTGTGAGAAGCATATACCCAAACCAGCGCCAAATGGGACAAAGTTTGTTCCACGGCATGTTGATGCCGCTCCATGATAGCATGCCGAGTTTCATGAATTTTAGACGAGTTTTGGATTTACTAGAATTTAAAAACCAGGCATCTTAGTGTTTTGCCGGCAATCAACGGTGCCCGGGTGTTTGAAATTCATTCCCATTTCTTCTATGGGACATAGGCATGCACCCAAGGACACAAATTTGATTTTTCAACCAATTTATATGCACTGGAGCATGTGCATGTAGTTCAAATTTGAATTACGCACATAAAATGGATTGAAAACTAAGTTAATGCATGAAAATGTCCAAACGAACCCCGAAAAATCACAAAAATTCACACAACACTCCTGTTGTTCTATGTCGACACGACAAAAAAGTTTGAAATCAATAAGAGGCAATGGATATCATTTCGTCCCCAAAGGTGGGACGTTCCCTACCAAAAACCATCATGCTTGTTGTGAGAAGCTCCGGTTTGTGAGAAGCATATACCCAAACCTGCGCCAAATGGGACAAAGTTTGTTCCACGGCATGTTGATGCCGCTCCATGATAGCATGCCGAGTTTCATGAATTTTAGACGAGTTTTGGATTTACTAGAATCTAAAAACCAGGCATCTCAGTGTTTTGCCGGCAATCAACGGTGCCCCGGTGTTTGAAATTCATTCCCATTTCTTGCATGGGACCTAAGCATGCACCCAAGGACACATATTTGATTTTTCAACCAATTTATATGCACTGGCGCACGTGCATGTAGTTCAAATTTGAATGATGCACATAAAATGCATGGAAAACTTAGTTAATGCATAAAAATGTCCAAATGAACCCCGAAAAATCACAAAAATTCACACAACACTCCTGTTGTTCTATGTTGACACGAGAAAAAAATTTGAAAGCAATAAGAGGCAATGGATATCGTTTCGTTCCCAAAGGAGGGACGTTCCCTAACGAAAACCATCATGCTTGTTGTGAGAAGCTCTAGTTTGTGAGAAGCATATACCCAAACCTGCCCCAAATGGGACAAAATTTGTACCACGGCATGTTGATGCCGCTCCATGATAGCATTCCAAGTTTCATGAATTTCAGACGAGTTTTGGATTTAATAGAATTTAAAAACCAGGCATCTCAATGTTTTGCCGGCAATCAACGGTGCCCCGGTGTTTGGAATTCATTCCCATTTCTTGCATGGGACCTAAGCATGCACCCAAGGACACATATTTGATTTTTTTCAACCAATTTATATGCACTGGAGCATGTGCATGTAGTTCTAATTTGAATTACGCACATAAAATGCATAGAAAACTAAGTTAATGCATGAAAATGTCCAAACGAACCCTGAAAAATCACAAAAAATCACACAACACTCCTATTGTTCTATGTTGACACGACAAAAAAGTTTGAAATCAATAAGAGGCAATGGATATCGTTTCGTCCCCAAAGGTAGGACGTTCCCAACCAAAAACCATCATGCTTGTTGTGAGAAGCTCCGGTTTGTGAGAAGCATATACCCAAACCTGCGCCAAATGGGACAAAGTTTGTTCCACGGCATGTTGATGCCGCTCCATGATAGCATGCCGAGTTTCAAGAATTTTAGACGAGTTCTGGATTTACTAGAATTTAAAAACCAGGCATCTCAGTGTTTTGCCGGCAATCAACGGTGCCCCGGTGTTTGAAATTCATTCCCATTTCTTTTATGGGACCTAAGCATGCACCCAAGGACACAAATTTGATTTTTCAACCAATTTATATGCATTGGAGCATGTGCATGTAGTTCAAATTTGAATTGCGCACATAAAATGCATTGAAAACTAAGTTAATGCATGAAAATGTCCAAACGAACCCCGAAAAATCACAAAAATTCACACAACACTCCTGTTGTTCGATGTTGACAACACAAAAAAGTTTGAAATCAATAAGAGGCAATGGATATCATTTCGTCCCCAAAGGTGGGACGTTCCCTACCAAAAACCATCATGCTTGTTGTGAGAAGCTCCGGTTTGTGAGAAGCATATACCCAAACCTGCGCCAAATGGGACAAAGTTTGTTCCACAGCATGTTGATGCCGCTCCATGATAGCATGCCGAGTTTCATGAATTTTAGACGAGTTTTGGATTTACCAGAATCTAAAAACCAGGCATCTCAGTGTTTTGCCGGCAATGAACGGTGCCCCGGTGTTTGAAATTTATTCCCATTTCTTGCATGGGACCTAAGCATGCACCGAAGGACACAAATTTGATTTTTCAACCAATTTATATGCACTGGAGCATGTGCATGTAGTTCAAATTTGAATTATGCACATAAAATGCATTAAAAACTTAGTTAATTCATAAAAATGTCCAAACGAACCCCGAAAAAATCACAAAAATTCACACAACACTCCTGTTGTTCTATGTTGACACGAGAAAAAAATTTGAAAGAAATAAGAGGCAATGGAGATCGTTTCGTCCCCAAAGGTGGGACGTTCCTTACCGAAAACCATCTTGCTTGTTGTGAGAAGCTCCAGTTTGTGAGAAGCATATACCCAAACTTGCCCCAAATGGGACAAATTTTGTACCACGTCATGTTGATGCCACTCCATGATAACATTCCAAGTTTCATGAATTTCAGACAAGTTTTGGATTTACTAGAATTTAAAAACCAGGCATCTCAATGTTTTGCCGGCAATCAACGGTGCCCCGGTGTTTGAAATTCATTCCCATATCATGCATGGGACCTAAGCATGCACCCAAGGACACAAATTTGATTTTTTTCAACCAATTTATCTGCACTTGAGCATGTGCATGTAGTTCAAATTAGAATTATGCACATAAAATGCATTGAAAACTCAGTTGATGTATAAAAATATCCAAACGAACCCCGAAAAATCACAAAAATCCACACAACACTCCTGTTGTTCTATGTTGACACGAGAAAAAAATTTGAAAGCAATAAGAGGCAATGGATATTGTTTCGTCCCCAACGGTGGGACGTTCCCTACCGAAAACCATCATGCTTGTTGTGAGAAGCTCGAGTTTGCGAGAAGCATATACCCAAACCTGCCCCAAATGGGACAAACTTTGTACCACGGCATGTTGATGCCGCTCCATGATAGCATGCCAAGTTTCATGAATTTCAGATGAGTTTTGGATTTACTAGAATTTAAAAACCAGGCATCTCAATGTTTTGCCGGCAATCAACGGTGCCCCGGTGTTTGAATTTCAATCCCATTTCTTGCATGGGATCTAAGCATGCACCCAAGGACACAAATTTGATTTTCCAACGAATTTATATGCACTGGAGCATCTGCATGTAGTTCAAATTTGAATTATGCACATAAAATGCATTGAAAACTCAGCTAATGCATAAAAATGTCCAAACGAACCCCGAAAAATCACAAAAAATCACACAACACTGCTGTTGTTCTATGATGACACGAGGAAAAAATTTGAAAGCAATAAGAGGCAATGGATATCGTTTCGTTCCCAAAGGTGGGACGTTCCCTACCGAAATCCATCATGCTTGTTGTGAGACGCTCCGGTTTGTGAGAAGCATATACCCAAACCTGCGCCAAATGGGATAAAATTTGTACCACAGCATGTTGATGCCGCTCCATGATAGCATGCCAAGTTTAATGAATTTTAGACTAGTTTTGGATTTACTAGTACTTAAAAACCAGGCATCTCAATATTTTGCGGGCAATCAACGGTGCCCCGGTGTTTGAAATTCATTCCCATTTCTTGCATGGGACCTAAGCATGCACCCAAGGAAACATATTTGATTTTCCAACCAATTTATATGCACTGGAGCATGTGCATGTAGTTCAAATTTGAATTATGCACATAAAATGCATTGAAAACTCAGCTAATGCATAAAAATGTCCAAACGAACCCCAAAAAATCACAAAAATTCACACAACACTCTTGTTGATCTATGTTGACACGAGAAAAAAATTTGAAAGCAATAAGACGCAATGGATATTGTTTCGTCCCCAAAGGTGGGACGTTCCCTACCGAAAACCATCATGCTTGTTGTGAGAAGCTCTGGTTTGTGAGAAGCATATACCCAAACCTGCCCCAAGTGGGACCAAATTTGTACCACGACATGTTCATGCCGCTCCATGATAACATTCCAAGTTTCATGAACTTCAAACGAGTTTTGGATTTACTAGAATTTAAAAACCTGGCATCTCAATGTTTTGCCGGCAATCAACGGTGCCCCGGTGTTTGAAATTCATTCCCTTTTCATGCATTGGACCTAAGCATGCACCCAAGGATAGAAATTTGATTTTTCAACCAATTTATATGCACTTGAGCATGTGCATGTAGTTCAAATTAGAATTATGCACATAAAATTCATTGAAAACTCAGTTAATGCATAAAAATATCCAAACGAACCCCGAAAAATCACGAAAATCCACACAACACTCCTGTTGTTCTATGTTGACACGAGAAAAAATTTGAAAGCAATAAGAGGCAGTGGATATCGTTTCGTCCCCAAAGGTGGGACATTCCCTACCGAAAACCATCATGCTTGTTGTGAGAAGCTCCGGTTTGTGAAAAGCATATACCCAAACCTGCCCCAAATGGGACAAATTTTGTACCACAGCATGTTGATGGCGCTCCATGATAGCATGCCAAGTTTAATGAATTCCAAAGGAGTTTTGGATTTACTAAAATTTAAAAAACCAGGCATCTCCATGTTTTGCCGGCAATCAACGGTGCCCCGGTGTTAGAAAGTCATTCCCATTTCTTGCATGGGACCTAAGCATGCACCCAAGGACACATATTTGATTTTCCAACCAATTTATATGCACTGGAGCATGTGCATGTAGTTCAAATTTGAATTAGGCACATAAAATGCATTGAAAACTCAGTTAATGCATAAAAATGTCCATATGAACCCCGGAAAATCACAAAAAATCACACAACACTACTGTTGTTCTATGATGACACGAGGAAAAAAATTTGAAAGCCATAAGAGGCAATGGATATCGTTTCGTCCCCAAAGGTGGGACGTTCCCTACCGAGAACCATCATGCTTGTTGTGAGAACCTCCGGTTTGTGAGAAGCATATACCCAAACCTGCCCCAAATGGGACAAAGTTTGTTCCACGGCATGTTGATGCCGCTCCATGATAGCATGCCGAGTTTCATGAATTTTAGACAAGTTTTGGATTTACCAGAATCTAAAAACCAGGCATCTCAGTGTTTTGCCGGCAATCAACGGTGCCCCAGTGTTTGAAATTTATTCCCATTTCTTGCATGGGACCTAAGCATGCACCCAAGGACACAAATTTGATTTTTCAACCAATTTATATGCACTGGAGCATGTGCATGTAGTTCAAATTTGAATTATGCACATAAAATGCATTAAAAACTTAGTTAATGCATAAAAATGTCCAAACGAACCCCGAAAAAATCACAAAAATTCACACAACACTCCTGTTGTTCTATGTTGACACGAGAAAAAAATTTGAAAGAAATAAGAGGCAATGGAGATCGTTTCGTCCCCAAAGGTGGGACGTTCCCTACCGAAAACCATCTTGCTTGTTGTGAGAAGCTCCAGTTTGTGAGAAGCATATACCCAAACTTGCCCCAAATGGGACAAATTTTGTACCACGGCATGTTGATGCCGCTCCATGATAACATTCCAAATTTCATGAATTTCAGACAAGTTTTGGATTTACTAGAATTTAAAAACCAGGCATCTCAATGTTTTGCCGGCAATCAACGGTGCCCCGGTGTTTGAAATTCATTCCCATATCATGCATGGGACCTAAGCATGCACCCAAGGACACAAATTTGATTTTTTTCAACCAATTTATCTGCACTTGAGCATGTGCATGTAGTTCAAATTAGAATTATGCACATAAAATGCATTGAAAACTCAGTTGATGCATAAAAATATCCAAACGAACCCCGAAAAATCACAAAAATCCACACAACACTCCTGTTGTTCTATGTTGACACGAGAAAAAAATTTGAAAGCAATAAGAGGCAATGGATATTGTTTCGTCCCCAACGGTGGGACGTTCCCTACCGAAAACCATCATGCTTGTTGTGAGAAGCTCGAGTTTGCGAGAAGCATATACCCAAACCTGCCCCAAATGGGATAAACTTTGTACCACGGCATGTTGATGCCGCTCCATGATAGCATGCCAAGTTTCTTGAATTTCAGATGAGTTTTGGATTTACTAGAATTTAAAAACCAGGCATCTCAATGTTTTGCCGGCAATCAACGGTGCCCCGGTGTTTGAATTTCAATCCCATTTCTTGCATGGGATCTAAGCATGCACCCAAGGACACAAATTTGATTTTCCAACGAATTTATATGCACTGGAGCATCTGCATGTAGTTCAAATTTGAATTATGCACATAAAATGCATTGAAAACTCAGCTAATGCATAAAAATGTCCAAACGAACCCCGAAAAATCACAAAAAATCACACAACACTGCTGTTGTTCTATGATGACACGAGGAAAAAATTTGAAAGCAATAAGAG
Source organism: Triticum aestivum (assembly GCF_018294505.1). NCBI lineage: Eukaryota > Viridiplantae > Streptophyta > Magnoliopsida > Poales > Poaceae > Triticum > Triticum aestivum. Next base: position 171,999,690 of record NC_057805.1, on the reverse strand, counting down.
GCAATGGATATCGTTTCGTTCCCAAAGGTGGGACGTTCCCTACCGAAATCCATCATGCTTGTTGTGAGACGCTCCGGTTTGTGAGAAGCATATACCCAAACCTGCCCCAAATGGGATAAAATTTGTACCACAGCATGTTGATGCCGCTCCATGATAGCATGCCAAGTTTAATGAATTTTAGACTAGTTTTGGATTTACTAGTACTTAAAAACCAGGCATCTCAATATTTTGCGGGCAATCAACGGTGCCCCGGTGTTTGAAATTCATTCCCATTTCTTGCATGGGACCTAAGCATGCACCCAAGGAAACATATTTGATTTTCCAACCAATTTATATGCACTGGAGCATGTGCATGTAGTTCAAATTTGAATTATGCACATAAAATGCATTGAAAACTCAGCTAATGCATAAAAATGTCCAAACGAACCCCAAAAAATCACAAAAATTCACACAACACTCTTTTTGATCTATGTTGACACGAGAAAAAAATTTGAAAGCAATAAGACGCAATGGATATTGTTTCGTCCCCAAAGGTGGGACGTTCCCTACCGAAAACCATCATGCTTGTTGTGAGAAGCTCTGGTTTGTGAGAAGCATATACCCAAACCTGCCCCAAGTGGGACCAAATTTGTACCACGACATGTTGATGCCGCTCCATGATAACATTCCAAGTTTCATGAACTTCAAACGAGTTTTGGATTTACTAGAATTTAAAAACCTGGCATCTCAATGTTTTGCCGGCAATCAACGGTGCCCCGGTGTTTGAAATTCATTCCCTTTTCATGCATTGGACCTAAGCATGCACCCAAGGATAGAAATTTGATTTTTCAACCAATTTATATGCACTTGAGCATGTGCATGTAGTTCAAATTAGAATTATGCACATAAAATTCATTGAAAACTCAGTTAATGCATAAAAATATCCAAACGAACCCCGAAAAATCACGAAAATCCACACAACACTCCTGTTGTTCTATGTTGACACGAGAAAAAATTTGAAAGCAATAAGAGGCAATGGATATCGTTTCGTCCCCAAAGGTGGGACATTCCCTACCGAAAACCATCATGCTTGTTGTGAGAAGCTCCGGTTTGTGAAAAGCATATACCCAAACCTGCCCCAAATGGGACAAATTTTGTACCACAGCATGTTGATGGCGCTCCATGATAGCATGCCAAGTTTAATGAATTCCAAAGGAGTTTTGGATTTACTAAAATTTAAAAAACCAGGCATCTCCATGTTTTGCCGGCAATCAACGGTGCCCCGGTGTTAGAAATTCATTCCCATTTCTTGCATGGGACCTAAGCATGCACCCAAGGACACATATTTGATTTTCCAACCAATTTATATGCACTGGAGCATGTGCATGTAGTTCAAATTTGAATTAGGCACATAAAATGCATTGAAAACTCAGATAATGCATAAAAATGTCCATATGAACCCCGGAAAATCACAAAAAATCACACAACACTACTGTTGTTCTATGATGACACGAGGAAAAAATTTGAAAGCCATAAGAGGCAATGGATATCGTTTCGTCCCCAAAGGTGGGACGTTCCCTACCGAGAACCATCATGCTTGTTGTGAGAACCTCCGGTTTGTGAGAAGCATATACCCAAACCTGCCCCAAATGGGATAAAATTTGTACCACGGCTTGTTGATGCCGCTCCATGATAGCATGCCAAGTTTCATGAATTTCAGACGAGTTTTGGATTTACTAGAATTTAAAAACCAGGCATCTCAATGTTGCCGGCAATCAACGGTCCCCGGTGATTGAAATTCATTCCCGTTTCTTGCATGGGACCTAAGCATGCACCAAAGGACACAGATTTGTTTTTTCAACCAATTTATATGCACTTGAGCATGTGCATGTAGTTCAAATTAGAATTATGCACATAAAATGCATTGAAAACTCACTTAATGCATAAAAATGTCCAAACGAACCCCGAAAAATCACAAAAATTCACACAACACTGCTGTTGTTCTATGATGACACGAGAAAAAAATTGAAAGCAATAAGAGGCAATGGAGATCGTTTCGTCCCCAAAGGTGGGACGTTCCCTACCAAAAACCATCATGCTTGTTGTGAGAAGCTCCGGTTTGTGAGAAGCATATACCCAAACCTGCCCCAAATGGGATAAAATTTGTGCCACGGCATGTTGATGCCGCTCCATGATAGCATGCCAAGTTTAGTGAATTTCAGACGAGTTTTGGATTTACTAGAAGTTAAAAACCAGGTATCTCAATGTTTTGCCGGCAATCAACGGTGCCCCGGTGTTTGAAATTAATTCCCATTTCTTGCATGGGACCAAAGCATGCACCCAAGGACACATATTTGATTTTCCAACCAATTTATATGCACTGGAGCATGTGCATGTAGTTAAAATTTGAATTATGCACATAAAATGCATTGAAAACTCAGCTAATGCATAAAAATGTCCAAACGAACCCCGAAAAATCACAAAAATTCACACAACACTCCTGTTGTTCTCTGTTGACATGAGAAAAAAATTGAAAGCAATAAGAGGCAATGGAGATCGTTTCGTCCCCAAAGGTGGGACGTTCCCTACCGAAAACCATCTTGCCTGTTGTGAGAAGCTCCAGTTTGTGAGAAGCATATACCCAAACCTGCCCCAAAGGGGACAAAATTTGTACCACGACATGTTGATGCCACTCCATGATAACATTCCAAGTTTCATGAATTTCAGACGAGTTTTGGATTTAATAGAATTTAAAAACCAGGCATCTCAATGTTTTGCCGGCAATCAACGGTGCCCCGGTGTTTGAAATTCAATCCCATGTCTTGAATGGGACCTAAGCATGCGCCCAAGGACACAAATTTGATTTTTCAACCAATTTATATGCACTTGAGCATGTGCATGTAGTTCAAATTAGAATTATGCACATAAAATGCATTGAAAACTCAGTTAATGCATAAAAATGTCCAAACGAACCCCAAAAAATCACAAAAATCCACACAACACCCCTGTGGTTCTATGTTGACATGAGAACAAAATTTGAAAGCAATAAGAGGCAATGGATATCGGTTCTTCCCCAAAGGTGGGACGTTCCCTACCGAAAACCATCATGCATGTTGTGAGAAGCTCCGGTTTGTGAAAAGCATATACCCAAACCTGCCCCAAATGGGACAAATTTTGTACCACAGCATGTTGATGCCGCTCCATGATAGCATGCCAAGTTTTATGAATTTCAGACGAGTTTTGGATTTACTACAATTTAAAAACAGGCATCTCAATGTTTTTCCGGCAATCAACGGTGCCCCGGTGTCTGAAATTCATTCCCATTTCTTGTATGGGACCTAAGCATGCACCCAATGACACAAATTTGATTTTCCAACCAATTTATATGCAATGGAGGATGTGCATGTACTTCAAATTTGAATTATGCACATAAAATGCATTGAAAACTCAGTAAATATATAAAAATATCCAAACGAACCGCGAAAAATAACAAAAAATCACACAACACTGCTGTTGTTCTATGATGACACGAGGAAAAAATTTGAAAGCAATAAGAGGCAATGGATATCGTTTCGTCCCCAAAGGTGGGACGTTCCCTACCGAAACCATCATGCTTCTTGTGAGAAGCTCCGGTTTGTGAGGAGCATATACCCAAACCTGCCCCAAATGGGACAAATTTTGTACTACAGCATGTTGATGCCGCTCCATGATAGCATGCCAAGTTTCATGAATTTCAGACGAGTTTTGGATTTACTAGAATTTAAAAACAGGCATCTCAATGTTTTACCGGCAATCAACTGTGCCCCGGTGTTTGAAATTCATTCCCATTTCTTGGATGGGACCTAACCATGCACCCAATGACACAAATTTGATTTTCCAACCAATTTATATGCACTAGAGCATGTGCATGTACTTCAAATTTGAATTATGCACATAAAATGCATTGAAAACTCAGTTAATGCATAAAAATGTCCAAACGAACCGTGAAAAATAACAAAAAATCACACAACGTTGCTGTTGTTCTATGATGACACGAGGAAAAAATTTGAAAGCAATAAGAGGCAATGGATATCGTTTCGTCCCCAAAGGTGGGACGTTCCCTACCGAAAACCATCATGCTTGTTGTGAGAAGCTCCGGTTTGTGAGAAGCAGATACCCAAACCTACCCCAAATGGGATAAAATTTGTACCACGGCATGTTGATGCCGCTCCATGATAGCATGCCAAGTTTCATGAATTTCAGACGAGTTTTGGATTTACTAAAATTTAAAAACCAGGCATCTCAATGTTTACCCGGCAATCAACAGTGCCCAGGTGTTTGAAATTCATTCCCATTTCTTGCATGGGACCTAGGCATGCACCAAAGGACACAGATTTGATTTTTCAACCAATTTATATGCACTGGAGCATGTGCATGTAGTTAAAATTCGAATTATGCACATAAAATGCATTGAAAATTCACTTAATGCATAAAAATGGCCAAACGAACCCCGAAAAATCACAAAAATTCACACAACACTCCTGTTGTTCTATGTTGACACGAGAAAAAAAATTGAAAGCAATAAGAGGCAATGGATATCGTTTCGCCCCCAAAGGTGGGATGTTCCCTACCAAAAACCATCATGCTTGTTGTGAGAAGCTCCGGTTTGTGAGAAGCATATACCCAAACCTGCCCCAAATGGAATATAATTTGTACAACGGCATGTTGATGCCGCTCCATGATAGCATGACTAGTTTAATGAATTTCAGACGAGTTTTGGATTTACTAGAACTTAAAAACTAGGCATCTCAATGTTTTACCGGCAATCAACGGTGCCCCGGTGTTTGAAATTCATTCCCATTTCTTGCATGGGACCTAAGCATGCACCCAAGGACACATATTTGATTTTCCAACCAATTTATATGCACTGCAGCATGTGCATGTAGTTCAAAGTTGAATTATGCACATAAAATGCATTGAAAACTCAGCTAATGCATAAAAATATCCAAACGAACTCCATAAAATCACAAAAATCCACACAACACTCCAGTTGTTCTATGTTGACACGAGAAAAAAATTTGAAAGCAATAAGAGGCAATGGATATTGTTTCGTCCACAAAGGTGGGACGTTCCCTATCGAAAACGATCATGCTTGTTGTGAGAAGCTCCAGTTTGTGAAAAGCATATACCCAAACCTACCCCAAATGGGACAAAGTTTGTACCACGGCATGTTGATGCCGCTCCATGATAGCATGCCAAGTTTCATGAATTTCAGACGACTTTTGGATTCACTAGAATCTAAAAACCAGGCAATCAACGGTGCCCTGGTGTTTGAATTTTCATTTCCACTTCTTGCATGGGACCTAAGCATGCACCCAAGGAAACAGATTTGATTTTTCAACCAATTTATATGCACTGGAGCATGTGCATGTAGTTCAAATTTGAATTATGCACATAAAATGCATTGAAAAGTCAGGTAATGCATAAAAATGTCAAAACAAACCCCGAAAAATCACAAAAATTCACACAACACTCCTGTTGTTCTATGACGACACAAGAAAAAAATTTGTAAGCAATAAGAGGGAATGGATATCGTTTCGTCCCCAAAGGTGGGACGTTCCCTACCGAAAACCATCATGCTTGTTGTGAGAAGCTCCGGTTTGTGAGAAGCATATACCCAAACCTACCCCAAATGGGATAAAATTTGTACCACGGCATGTTGATGCCGCTCCATGATAGCATGCCAAGTTTCATGAATTTCAGACGAGTATTGGATTTACTAGAATTTAAAAACCAGGCATCTCAATGTTTTGCAGGCAATCAACGGTGCCCCGGTGTTTGAAATTCATTCCATTTCTTGCATGGGACCTAGGCATGCACCAAAGGACACAGATTTGATTTTTCAACCAATTTATATGCACTGGAGCATGTGCATGTAGTTAAAAATTGAATTATGCACATAAAATGCATTGAAAACTCACTAAATGCATAAAAATGGCCAAACGAACCCCGAAAAATCACAAAAATTCACACAACACTCCTGTTGTTCTATGTTGACACGAGAAAAAATTTGAAAGCAATAAGAGGCAATGGATATCGTTTCGTCCCCAAAGGTGGGATGTTCCCTACCGAAAACCATCATGCTTGTTGTGAGAAGCTCCGGTTTGTGAGAAGCATATACCCAAACCTGCCCCCAATGGAATAAAATTTGTACAACGGCATGTTGATGCCGCTCCATGATAGCATGCCAAGTTTAATGAATTTCAGACGAATTTTGGATTTACTAGAATTTAAAAACCAGGCATCTCAATGTTTTGCAGGCAATCAACGGTGCCCCGGTGTTTGAAATTCATTCCATTTCTTGCATGGGACCTAGGCATGCACCAAAGGACACAGATTTGATTTTTCAACCAATTTATATGCACTGTTGCATGTGCATGTAGTTAAAAATTGAATTATGCACATAAAATGCATTGAAAACTCACTTAATGCATAAAAATGGCCAAACGAACCCCGAAAAATCACAAAAATTCACACAACACTCCTGTTGTTCTATGCTGACACGAGAAAAAATTTGAAAGCAATAAGAGGCAATGGATATCGTTTCGTCCCCAAAGGTGGGATGTTCCCTACCGAAAACCATCATGCTTGTTGTGAGAAGCTCCGGTTTGTGAGAAGCATATACCCAAACCTGCCCCAAATGGAATAAAATTTGTACAACGGCATGTTGATGCCGCTCCATGATAGCATGCCAAGTTTAATGAATTTCAGACGAGTTTTGGATTTACTAGAACTTAAAAACCAGGCATCTCTATGTTTTGCCGGCAATCAACGGTGCCCCGGTGTTTGAAATTCATTCCCATTTCTTGCATGGGACCTAAGCATGCACCAAAGGACACAGATTTGATTTTTCAACCAATTTATATGCACTAGAGCATGTGCATGTAGTTAAAAATTGAATTATGCACATAAAATGCATTGAAAACTCACTTCATGCATAAAAATGTCCAAACGAACCCCGAAAAATCACAAAAATTCACACAACACTCCTGTTGTTCTATGTTGACACGAGAAAAAAATTTGAAAGCAATAAGAGGCAATGGATATCGTTTCGTCCCCAAAGGTGGGACGTTCCCTATCGAAAACCATCATGCTTGTTGTGAGAAGCTCCGGTTTGTGAGAAGCATATACCCAAACCTGCCCCAAATGGAATAAAATTTGTACCACGGCATGTTGATGCCGCTCCATGATAGCATGCCAAGTTTCATGAATTTCAGACGAGTTTTGGGTTCACTAGAATCTAAAAACCAGGCATCTCAATGTTTTGCCGGCAATCAACGGTGCCCTGGTGTTTGAATTTTCATTCCCACTTCTTGCATGGGACCTAAGCATGCACCCAAGGACACAGATTTGATTTTTCAACCAATTTATATGCACTGGAGCATGTGCATGTAGTTCAAATTTGAATTATGCACATAAAATGCATTAAAAAGTCAGGTAATGCATAAAAATGTCAAAACAAACCCCAAAAAATCACAAAAATTCACACAACACTCCTGTTGTTCTATGACGACACGAGAAAAAAATTGTAAGCAATAAGAGGGAATGGATATCGTTTCGTCCCCTAAGGTGGGACGTTCCCTATCGAAAACCATCATGCTTGTTGTGAGAAGCTCCGGTTTGTGAGAAGCATATACCCAAACCTACCCCAAATGGGATAAAATTTGTACCACGGCATGTTGATGCCGCTCCATGATAGCATGCCAAGTTTAATGAATTTCAGACGAGTTTTGGATTTACTAGAACTTAAAAACCAGGCATCTCTATGTTTTGCCGGCAATCAACGGTGCCCCGGTGTTTGAAATTCATTCCCATTTCTTGCATGGGACCTAAGCATGCACCCAAGGACACATACTTGATTTTCCAACCAATTTATATGCACTGCAGCATGTGCATGTAGTTCAAATCTGAATTATGCACATAAAATGCATTGAAAACTCAGCTAATGCATAAAAATATCCAAACGAACTCCATAAAATCACAAAAATCCACACAACACTCCAGTTGTTCTATGTTGACACGAGAAAAAAATTTGAAAGCAATCAGAGGCAATGGATATTGTTTCGTCCCCAAAGGTGGGACGTTCCCTACCGAAAACCATCATGCTTGTTGTGAGAAGCATATACCCAAACCTGCCCCAAATAGGACAAATTTTGTACCACAGCATGTTGATGCCGCTCCATGATAGCATGCCAAGTTTCATGAATTTTAGACGAGTTTTGGATTTACTAGAATTTAAAAACCAAGCATCTCAATGTTTTGCCGGCAATCAACGGTGCCCCGGTGTTTCAAATTCATTCCCATTTCTTGCATGGGACCTAAGCATGCACCCAAGGACACATATTTGCTTTTTTCAACCAATTTATATGCACTGGAGCTTGTGCATGTAGTTCTAATTTGAATTACGCACATAAAATGCATGGAAAACTAAGTTAGTGCATAAAAATGTCCAAATGAACCTCGAAAAATCACAAAAATTCACACAACACTCCTGTTGTTCTATGTTGACACGGGAAAAAAGTTTGAAATAAATAAGAGGCAATGGATATCATTTCGTCCCCAAAGGTGGGATGTTCCCTACCAAAAACCATCACGCTTATTGTGAGAAGCTCCGGTTTGTGAGAAGCATATACCCAAACCTGCCCCAAATGGGACAAAGTTTGTACCATGGCATGTTGATGCCGCTCCATGATAGCATGCCAAGTTTCATGAATTTCAGACGAGTTTTGGATTCACTAGAATCTAAAAACAAGGCATCTCAATGTTTTGCCGGCAATCAACGGTGCCCTGGTGTTTGAATTTTCATTCCCACTTCTTGCATGGGACCTAAGCATGCACCCAAGGACACAGATTTGATTTTTCAACCAATTTATATGCACTGGAGCATGTGCATGTAGTTCAAATTTGAATTATGCACATAAAATGCATTGAAAAGTCAGGTAATGCATAAAAATGTCAAAACAAACCCCGAAAAATCACAAAATCTCACACAACACTCCTGTTGTTCTATGACGACACGAGAAAAAATTCGTAAGCAATAAGAGGGAATGGATATCGTTTCGTCCCCTAAGGTGGGACGTTCCCTACCGAAAACCATCATGCTTGTTGTGAGAAGCTCCGGTTTGTGAGAAGCATATACCCAAACCTACCCCAAATGGGATAAATTTGTACCACGGCATATTGATGCCGGTCCATGATAGCATGCCAAGTTTCATGAATTTCAGACGAGTTTTGGATTTACTAGAACTTAAAAACCAGGCATCTCAATGTTTTGCCGGCAATCAACGGTGCCCCGGTGTTTGAATTTTCATTCCCACTTCTTGCATGGGAACTAAGCATGCACCCAAGGACACAGATTTGATTTTTCAACCAATTTATATGCACTGGAGCATGTGCATGTAGTTCAAATTTGAATTATGCACATAAAATGCATTGAAAAGTCAGGTAATGCATAAAAATGTCAAAACAAACCCCGAAAAATCACAAAAATTCACACAACACTCCTGTTGTTCTATGACGACACAAGAAAAAAATTTGTAAGCAATAAGAGGGAATGGATATTGTTTCGTCCCCAAAGGTGGGACGTTCCCTACCGAAAACCATCATGCTTGTTGTGAGAAGCTCCGGTTTGTGAGAAGCATATACCCAAACCTACCCCAAATGGGATAAAATTTGTACCACGGCATCTTGATGCCGCTCCATGATAGCTTGCCAAGTTTCATGAATTTCAGACGAGTTTTGGATTTACTAGAATTTAAAAACCAGGCATCTCAAAGTTTTGCCGGCAATCAACAGTGCCCCGGTGTTTGAAATTCATTCCCATTTCTTGCATGGGACCTAGGCATGCACCAAAGGACACAAATTTGATTTTTCAACCAATTTATATGCACTAGAGCATGTGCATGTAGTTAAAAATTGAATTATGCACATAAAATGCATTGAAAACTCACTTCATGCATAAAAATGTCCAAACGAACCCCGAAAAATCACAAAAATTCACACAACACTCCTGTTGTTCTATGTTGACACGAGAAAAAAATTTGAAAGCAATAAGAGGCAATGGATATCGTTTCGTCCCCAAAGGTGGGACGTTCCCTATCGAAAACCATCATGCTTGTTGTGAGAAGCTCCGGTTTGTGAGAAGCATATACCCAAACCTACCCCAAATGGGATAAAATTTGTACCACGGCATGTTGATGCCGCTCCATGATAGCATGCCAAGTTTCATGAATTTCAGACGAGTTTTGGATTTACTAGAATTTAAAAACCAGGCATCTCAATGTTTTGCAGGCAATCAACGGTGCCCCGGTGTTTGAAATTCATTCCATTTCTTGCATGGGACCTAGGCATGCACCAAAGGACACAGATTTGATTTTTCAACCAATTTATATGCACTGTTGCATGTGCATGTAGTTAAAAATTGAATTATGCACATAAAATGCATTGAAAACTCACTTAATGCATAAAAATGGCCAAACGAACCCCGAAAAATCACAAAAATTCACACAACACTCCTGTTGTTCTATGTTGACACGAGAAAAAATTTGAAAGCAATAAGAGGCAATGGATATCGTTTCGTCCCCAAAGGTGGGATGTTCCCTACCGAAAACCATCATGCTTGTTGTGAGAAGCTCCGGTTTGTGAGAAGCATATACCCAAACCTGCCCCAAATGGAATAAAATTTGTACAACGGCATGTTGATGCCGCTCCATGATAGCATGCCAAGTTTAATGAATTTCAGACGAGTTTTGGATTTACTAGAACTTAAAAACCAGGCATCTCTATGTTTTGCCGGCAATCAACGGTGCCCCGGTGTTTGAAATTCATTCCCATTTCTTGCATGGGACCTAAGCATGCACCAAAGGACACAGATTTGATTTTTCAACCAATTTATATGCACTAGAGCATGTGCATGTAGTTAAAAATTGAATTATGCACATAAAATGCATTGAAAACTCACTTCATGCATAAAAATGTCCAAACGAACCCCGAAAAATCACAAAAATTCACACAACACTCCTGTTGTTCTATGTTGACACGAGAAAAAAATTTGAAAGCAATAAGAGGCAATGGATATCGTTTCGTCCCCAAAGGTGGGACGTTCCCTATCGAAAACCATCATGCTTGTTGTGAGAAGCTCCGGTTTGTGAGAAGCATATACCCAAACCTGCCCCAAATGGAATAAAATTTGTACCACGGCATGTTGATGCCGCTCCATGACAGCATGCCAAGTTTCACGAATTTCAGACGAGTTTTGGGTTCACTAGAATCTAAAAACCAGGCATCTCAATGTTTTGCCGGCAATCAACGGTGCCCTGGTGTTTGAATTTTCATTCCCACTTCTTGCATGGGACCTAAGCATGCACCCAAGGACACAGATTTGATTTTTCAACCAATTTATATGCAATGGAGCATGTGCATGTAGTTCAAATTTGAATTATGCACATAAAATGCATTAAAAAGTCAGGTAATGCATAAAAATGTCAAAACAAACCCCAAAAAATCACAAAAAATCACACAACACTCCTGTTGTTCTATGACGACACGAGAAAAAAATTGTAAGCAATAAGAGGGAATGGATATCGTTTCGTCCCCTAAGGTGGGACGTTCCCTACCGAAAACCATCATGCTTGTTGTGAGAAGCTCCGGTTTGTGAGAAGCATATACCCAAACCTACCCCAAATGGGATAAAATTTGTACCACGGCATGTTGATGACGGTCCATGAGAGCATGCCAAGTTTCATGAATTTCAGACGAGTTTTGGATTTACTAGAACTTAAAAACCAGGCATCTCAATGTTTTGCCGGCAATCAACGGTGCCCCGGTGTTTGAAATTCATTCCCATTTCTTGCATGGCACCTAAGCATGCACCCAAGGACACATATTTGATTTTCCAACCAATTTATATGCACTTCAGCATGTGCATGTAGTTCAAATTTGAATTATGCACATAAAATGCATTGAAAACTCAGCTAATGCATAAAAATATCCAAACGAACTCCATAAAATCACAAAAATCCACACAACACTCCAGTTGTTCTATGTTGACACGAGAAAAATATTTGAAAGCAATAAGAGGCAATGGATATTGTTTCGTCCCCAAAGGTGGGACGTTCCCTACCGATAACCATCATGCTTGTTGTGAGAAGCTCCAGTTTGCGAAAAGCATATACCCACACCCGCCCCAAATAGGACAAATTTTGTACCACAGCATGTTGATGCCGCTCCATGATAGCATGCGAAGTTTCATGAATTTTTGACGAGTTTTGGATTTACTAGAATTTAAAAACCAAGCATCTCAATGTTTTGCCGGCAATCAACGGTGCCCCGGTTTTTCAAATTCATTCCCATTTCTTGCATGGGACCTAAGCATGCACCCAAGGACACATATTTGCTTTTTTTCAACCAATTTATATGCACTGGAGCTTGTGCATGTAGTTCTAATTTGAATTACGCACATAAAATGCATGGAAAACTAAGTTAGTGCATAAAATTGTCCAAATGAACCTCGAAAAATCACAAAAATTCACACAACACTCCTGTTGTTCTATGTTGACATGTGAAAAAAGTTTGAAATAAATAAGAGGCAATGGATATCATTTCGTCCCCAAAGGTGGGACGTTCCCTACCGAAAACCATCACGCTTATTGTGAGAAGCTCCGGTTTGTGAGAAGCATATACCCAAACCTGCCCCAAATGGGACAAAGTTTGTACCATGGCATGTTGATGCCGCTCCATGATAGCATGCCAAGTTTCATGAATTTCAGACGAGTTTTGGATTCACTAGAATCTAAAAACAAGGCATCTCAATGTTTTGCCGGCAATCAACGGTGCCCTGGTGTTTGAATTTTCATTCCCACTTCTTGCATGGGACCTAAGCATGCACCCAAGGACACAGATTTGATTTTTCAACCAATTTATATGCACTGGAGCATGTGCATGTAGTTCAAATTTGAATTATGCACATAAAATGCATTGAAAAGTCAGGTAATGCGTAAAAATGTCAAAACAAACCCCAAAAAATCACAAAATCTCACACAACACTCCTGTTGTTCTATGACGACACGAGAAAAAATTCGTAAGCAATAAGAGGGAATGGATATCGTTTCGTCCCCTAAGGTGGGACGTTCCCTACCGAAAACCATCATGCTTGTTGTGAGAAGCTCCGGTTTGTGAGAAGCATATACCCAAACCTACCCCAAATGGGATAAATTTGTACCACGGCATATTGATGCCGGTCCATGATAGCATGCCAAGTTTCATGAATTTCAGACGAGTTTTGGATTTACTAGAACTTAAAAACCAGGCATCTCAATGTTTTGCCGGCAATCAACGGTGCCCCGGTGTTTGAAATTCATTCCCATTTCTTGCATGGGACCTAAGCATGCACCCAAGGACACATATTTGATTTTCCAACCAATTTATATGCACTGCAGCATGTGCTTGTAGTTCAAATTTGAATTATGCACATAAAATGCATTGAAAACTTAGCTAATGCATAAAAATATCCAAACGAACTCCATAAAATCACAAAAATCCACACAACACTCCAGTTGTTCTATGTTGACAAGAGAAAAAAATTTGAAAGCAATAAGAGGCAGTGGATATTGTTTCGTCCCCAAAGGTGGGACGTTCCCTACCGAAAACCATCATGCTTGTTGTGAGAAGCTCCAGTTTGTGAAAAGCATATACCCAAACCTGCCCCAAATAGGACAAATTTTGTACCACAGCATGTTGATGCCGCTCGATGATGGCATACCAAGTTTCATGAATTTTAGACGAGTTTTGGATTTACTAGAATTTAAAAACCAAGCATCTCAATGTTTTGCCGGCAATCAACAGTGCCCCGGTGTTTGAAATTCATTCCCATTTCTTGCATGGGACCTAAGCATGCACCCAAGGACACATATTTGCTTTTTTTCAACCAATTTATATGCACTGGAGCATGTGCATGTAGTTCAAATTTGAATTATGCACATAAAATGCATTGAAAACTCAGGTAATGCATAAAAATGTCAAAACAAACCCCGAAAAATCACAAAAATTCACACAACACTCTTGTTGTTCTATGACGACACGAGAAAACAATTTGTAAGCAATACGAGGCAATGGATATCGTTTCGTCCCCAAAGGTGGGACGTTCCCTACCGAAAACCATCATGCTTGTTGTGAGAAGCTCCGGTTTGTGAGAAGCATCTACCCAAACCAACCCCAAATGGGATAAAATTTGTTCCACGGCATGTTGATGCCGCTCCATGATAGCATGCCAAGTTTCATGAATTTCAGACGAGTTTTGGTTTTACTAGAACTTAAAAACCAGGCATCTCAATGTTTTGCCGGCAATCAACGGTGCCCCGGTGTTTGAAATTCATTCCCATTTCTTGCATGGGACCTAAGCATGCACCCAAGGACACATATTTGATTTTCCAACCAATTTATATGCACTGCAGCATGTGCATGTAGTTCAAATTTGAATTATGCACATAAAATGCATAGAAAACTCAGCTAATGCATAAAAAATATCCAAACGAACTCCATAAAATCACAAAAATCCACACAACACTCCAGTTGTTCTATGTTGACACGAGAAAAAATTTTGAAACCAATAAGAGGCAATGGATATTGTTTCGTCCCCAAAGGTGGGACGTTCCCTACCGAAAACCATCATGCTTGTTGTGAGAAGCACCAGTTTGTGAAAAGCATATACCCAAACCTGCCCCAAATAGGACAAATTTTGTACCACAGCATGTTGATGCCGCTCCATGATAGCATGCCAAGTTTCATGAATTTTAGACGAGTTTTGGATTTACTAGAATTTAAAAACCAGGCATCTCAATGTTTTGCCGGCAATCAACGGTGCCCCGGTGTTTCAAATTCATTCCCATTTCTTGCATGGGACCTAAGCATGCACCCAAGGACACATATTTGCTTTTTTCAGACAATTTATATGCACTGGACATGTGCATGTAGTTCTAATTTGAATTACGCACATAAAATGCATGGAAAACTAAGTTAGTGCATAAAAATGTCAAAATGAACCTCGAAAAATCAGAAAAATTCACACAACACTCATGTTGTTCTATGTCGACACGGGAAAAAAGTTTGAAATAAATAAGTGGCAATGGATATCATTTCGTCCCCAAAGGTGGGACGTTCCCTACCGAAAACCATCATGCTTATTGTGAGAAGCTCCGGTTTGTGAGAAGCATATACCCAAACCTGCCCCAAATGGGACAAAGTATGTACCACGGCATGTTGATGCCGCTCCATGATAGCATGCCAAGTTTCATGAATTTCAGACGAGTTTTGGATTCACTAGAATCTAAAAACCAGGCATCTCAATGTTTTGCCGGCAATCAACGGTGCCCTGGTGTTTGAATTTTCATTCCCACTTCTTGCATGGGACCTAAGCATGCACCCAAGGACACAGATTTGATTTTTCAACCAATTTATATGCACTGGAGCATGTGCATGTAGTTCAAATTTGAATTATGCACATAAAATGCATTGAAAACTCAGGTAATGCATAAAAATGTCAAAACAAACCCCGAAAAATCACAAAAATTCACACAACACTCTTGTTGTTCTATGACGACACGAGAAAAAAATTTGTAAGCAATAAGAGGCAATGGATATCATTTCGTCCCCAAAGGTGGGACGTTCCCTACCGAAAACCATCATGCTTGTTGTGAGAAGCTCCGGTTTGTGAGAAGCATATACCCAAACCTACCCCAAATGGGATAAAATTTGTACCACGGCATGTTGATGCCGCTCCATGATAGCATGCCAAGTTTCATGAATTTCAGACGAGTTTTGGATTTACTAGAATTTAAAAACCAGGCATCTCAATGTTTTGCCGGCAATCAACAGTGCCCCGGTGTTTGAAATTCATTCCCATTTCTTGCATGGGACCTAGGCATGCACCAAAGGACACAGATTTGATTTTTCAACCAATTTATATGCACTGGAGCATGTCCATGTAGTTAAAAATTGAATTATGCACATAAAATGCATTGAAAACTCACTTAATGCATAAAAATGTCCAAACGAACCCCGAAAAATCACAAAAATTCACACAACACTCCCGTTGTTCTATGTTGACACGAGAAAAAAATTTGAAAGCAATAAGAGGCAATGGATATCGTTTCGTCCCCAAAGGTGGGACGTTCCCTACCGAAAACCATCATGTTTGTTGTGAGAAGCTCCGGTTTGTGAGAAGCATATACCCAAACCTGCCCCAAATGGAATAAAATTAATACCACGGCATGTTGATGCCGCTCCATGATAGCATGCCAAGTTTAATGAATTTCAGACGAGTTTTGGATTTACTAGAACTTAAAAACCAGGCATCTCAATGTTTTGCCGGCAATCAACGGTGCCCTGGTGTTTGAAATTCATTCCCATTTCTTGCATGGGACCTAAGCATGCACCCAAGGACACATATTTGATTTTCCAACCAATTTATATGCACTGCAGCATGTGCATGTAGTTCAAATTTGAATTATGCACATAAAATGCTTTGAAAACTCAGCTAATGCATAAAAATATCCAAACGAACTCCATAAAATCACAAAAATCCACACAACACTCCAGTTGTTCTATGTTGACACGAGAAAAAAATTTGAAAGCAATAAGAGGCAATGGATATTGTTTCGTCCCCAAAGGTGGGACGTTCCCTACCGAAAATCATCATGCTTGTTGTGAGAAGCTCCAATTTGTGAAAAGCATATACCCAAACCTGCCCCAAATAGGACAAATTTTGTACCACAGCATGTTGATGCCGCTCCATGATAGCATGCCAAGCTTCATGAATTTTAGACGAGTTTTGGATTTACTAGAATTTAAAAACCAAGCATCTCAATGTTTTGCCGACAATCAACGGTGCCCCGGTGTTTGAAATTCATTCCCATTTCTTGCATGGGACCTAAGCATGCACCCAAGGACACATATTTTCTTTTTTTCAACCAATTTATATGCACTGGAGCATGTGCATGTAGTTCTAATTTGAATTACGCACATAAAATGCATGGAAAACTAAGTTAGTGCATAAAAATGTCCAAATGAACCTCGAAAAATCAAAAAAATTCACACAACACTCCTATTGTTCTATGTTGACACGAGAAAAAAGTTTGAAATAAATAAGAGGCAATGGATATCATTTCGTCCCCAAAGGTGGGACGTTCCCTACCGAAAACCATCATGCTTATTGTGAGAAGCTCCGGTTTGTGAGAAGCATATACCCAAACCTGCCCCAAATGGGACAAAGTTTGTACCACAGCATGTTGATGCTGCTCCATGATACCATGCCAAGTTTCATGAATTTCAGACGAGTTTTGGATTCACTAGAATCTAAAACCCAGGCATCTCAATGTTTTGCCGGCAATCAACGGTGCCCTGGTGTTTGAATTTTCATTCCCACTTCTTGCATGGGACCTAAGCATGCACCCAAGGACACAGATTTGATTTTTCAACCAATTTATATACACTGGAGCATGTGCATGTAGTTCATATTTGAATTATGCACATAAAGTGCATTGAAAACTCAGGTAATGCATAAAAATGTCAAAACAAACCCCGAAAAATCACAAAAATTCACACAACACTCTTGTTGTTCTATGACGACACGAGAACAAAATTTGTAAGCAATAAGAGGCAATGAATATCATTTCGTCCCCAAAGGTGGGATGTTCCCTACCGAAAACCATCATGCTTGTTGTGAGAAGCTCCGGTTTGTGAGAAGCATATACCCAAACCTACAACAAATGGGATAAAATTTGTACCACGGCATGTTGATGCCGCTCCATGATAGCATGCCAAGTTTCATGAATTTCAGACGAGTTTTGGTTTTACTAGAACTTAAAAACCAGGCATCTCAATGTTTTGCCGGCAATCAACGGTGCCCCGGTGTTTGAAATTCATTCCCATTTCTTGCATGGGACCTAGGCATGTACCAAAGGACACAGATTTGATTTTTCAACCAATTTATATGGACTGGAGCATGTGCATGTAGTTAAAAATTGAATTATGCACATAAAATGCATTGAAAACTCACTTAGTGCATAAAAATGTCCAAACGAACCCCGAAAAATAACAAAAATTCACACAACACTCCTGTTGTTCTATGTTGACATGAGAAAAAAAAATTGAAAGCAATAAGAGGCAATGGATATCGTTTCGTCCCCAAAGGTGGGACGTTCCCTATCGAAAACCATCATGCATGTTGTGAGAAGCTCCGGTTTGTGAGAAGCATATACCCAAACCTGCCCCAAATGGAATAAATTTTATACCACGGCATGTTGATGCCGCTCCATGATAGCATGCCAAGTTTAATGAATTTCAGACAAGTTTTGGATTTACTAGAACTTAAAAACCAAGCATCTCAATGTTTTGCCGGCAATCAACGGTGCCCCGGTGTTTGAATTCATTCCCATTTCTTGCATGGGACCTAAGCATGCACCCAAGGACACATATTTGATTTTCCAACGAATTTATATGCACTGCAGCATGTGCATGTAGTTCAAATTTGAATTATGCACATAAAATGCATTGAAAACTCAGCTAATGCATAAAAATGTCCAAACGAACTCCGTAAAATCACAAAAATCCACACAACACTCCAATTATGAGAAAATTTTTTGAAAGCAATAGGAGGCAATGGATATTGTTTCTTCTCCAAAGGTGGGACGTTCCCTACCGAAAACCATCATGCTTGTTGTGAGAAGCTCCGGTTTGTGAAAAGCATATACCCAAACCTGCCCCAAATGGGACAAATGTTGTACCACAGCATGTTGATGCCGCTCCATTATAGCATGCCAAGTTTCATGAATTTTAGACGAGTTTTGGATTTACTAGAATTTAAAAACCAAGCATCTCAATGTTTCGCCGGCAATCAACGGTGCCCCGGTGTTCGAAATTCATTCACATTTCTTGCATGGGACCTAAGCATGCACCCAAGGACACATATTTGCTTTTTTTCAACCAATTTATATGCACTGCAGCATGTGCATGTAGTTCTTATTTGAATTACGCACATAAAATGCATGGAAAACTAAGTTAGTGCATAAAAATGTCCAAATGAACCTCGAAAATCACAAAAATTCACACAACACTCCTGTTGTTCTATGTTGACACGAGAAAAAAGTTTGAAATCAATAAGAGGCAATGGATACCATTTCGTCCCCAAAGGTGGGACGTTCCCTACCGAAAACCATCATACTTATTGTGACAAGCTCCGGTTTGTGAGAAGCATATACCCAAACCTGCCCCAAATGGGACAAAGTTTGTACCACGCCATGTTGATGCCGCTCCATGATAGCATGCCAAGTTTCATGAATTTCAGACGAGTTTTGGATTTACTAGAATCTAAAAGCCAGGCATCTCAATGTTTTGCCGGCAATCAATGGTGCCCCGATGTTTGAATTTTCATTCCCACTTCTTGCATGGGACCTAAGCATGCACCCAAGGACACAGATTTGATTTTTCAACCAATTTATATGCAGTGGAGCATGTGCATGTAGTTCAAATTTGAATTATGCACATAAAATGCATTGAAAACTTAGTTAATGCATAAAAATGTCAAAACAAACCCCGACAAATCACAAAAATTCACAGAACACTCCAGTTGTTCTATGATGACACGAGAAAAAAGTTTGAAACCAATAAGAGGCAATGGATATCGTTTCGTCCCCAAAGGTGGGACGTTTCCTACCGAAAACCATCATGCTTGTTGTGCGAAGCTCCGGTTTGTGAGAAGCATATACCCAAACCTGCCCCAAATGGGATAAAAAATTTACCACGGCATGTTGATGCCGCTCCATGATAGCATGCCATGTTTGATGAATTTCAGACGAGTTTTGGATTTACTAGAATTTAAAAACCAGGCATCTCAATGTTTTGCTGGCAATCAACGGTCCCCGGTGTTTGAAATTCATTCCCATTTCTTGCATGGGACCTAAGCATGCACCAAAGGACACAGATTTTATTTTTCAACCAATTTATATGCACTGGAGCATGTGCATATAGTTCAAATTTGAATTATGCACATAAAATGCATTGAAAACTCAGTTGATGCATAAAAATGTCCAAGTGAACCCCGAGAAATCACAAAAATTCACACAACACTCCTATTGTTCTATGTTGACACGAGAAAAAAAATTGAAAGCAATAAGAGGCAATCGATATCTTTCGTCCCCAAAGGTGGGACGTTCCCTACCGAAAACCATCGTGCTTGTTGTGAGAAGCTCCGGTTTGTGAGAAGCATATACCCAAACCTGCCCCAAATGGGACAAATTTTGTACCACGACATGTTGATGCCGCTCCATGATAGCATGCCAAGTTTCATGAATTTCAGACGAGTTTTGGATTTACTAGAATTTAAAAACCAGGCATCTCAATGTTTTGCCGGCAATCAAGGGTGCCCCGGTGTTTGAATTTTCATTCCCACTTCTTGCATGGGACCTAAGCATGCACCCAAGGACACAGATTTGATTTTTTCAACTAATTAATCTGCACTGGAGCATGTGCATGTAGCTCAAATTTGAATTACGAAGATAAAATGCATTGAAAACTAAGTTAATGCATAAAAATGTCCAAACGAACCCCAAAAATCACAAAAATTCACACAACACTCCTGTTGTTCTATGTTGACACGAGAAAAAAATTTGAAATCAATAAGAGGCAATGGATATCGTTTCGTCCCCAAAGGTGGGCGGTCCCTACCGGAAACCATCATGCTTGTTGTGAGAAGCTCCGGTTTGTGAGGAACATATACCCAAACCTGCCCAAATGGCACAAAATTTGTACCACGGCATATTGATGCCACTCCATGATAGCATGCCAAGTTTCATGAAATTCAGCCGAGTTTTGGATTTACTAGAATCTAAAAACAAGGCATCTCAATGTTTTGCCGGCAATCAACGGTTCCCCGGTGTTTGAATTTTCATTCCCATTTCTTGCGTGGGACCTAAGCATGCAGCCAAGGACACAGATTTGATTTTTCAACCAATTTATATGTACTAGAGCATGTGCATGTAGTTCAAATTTGAATTATGCATATAAAATGCATTGAATACTACGTTAATGCATAAAAATGTCCAAATAAATCCCGAAAATTCACAAACATTCACACAACACTCCTGTTGTTCTATGTTGACAGGAGAAAAAAATATGAAATCAATAAGAGGCAATGGATATCGTTTCGTCCCCAAAGGTGGGACGTTCCCTACCGAAAACCATCATGCTTGTTGTGAGAAGCTCCAGTTTGTGAGAAGCATATACCCAAACCTGCCCCAAATGGCACAAAATTTGTACCACGGCATGTTGATGCCCCTCCATGATAGCATGCCAAGTTTCATGAATTTCAGACGAGTTTTGTATTTACTAGAATCTAAAACCAGGCATCTCAATGTTTTGCCGGCAATCAACGGTGCCCCGGTGTTTGAATTTTCAATCCCATTTCATGCATGGGACCTAAGCACGTAGCCAAGGACACATATTTGATTCTCCAACCAATTTATATGCACTTGAGCATGTCCATGTAGTTCAAATTTGAATTATGCACATAAAATGCATTGAAAACTCGGTTAGTGCATAAAAATGTCCAAACAAACCCCGAAAAATCACACAACACTCCTGTTGTTCTATGTTGACATGAGAAAAAAATTTGAAAGCAATAAGAGGCAATGTATATCGTCTCGTCCCCAAAGGTGAGACGTTCCCTAACGAAAACCATCATGCTTGTTGTGAGAAGCTCCAGTTTGTGAGAAGCATATACCCAAACCTGCCCCAAATGGGACAAAATTTGTACCATGGCATGTTGATACCGCTCCATGATAGCATGCCATGTTTCATGAATTTCAGATGAGTTTTGGATTTACTAGAATTTAAAAACCAGGCATCTCAATGTTTTGCCGGCAATCGACGGTCCCCGGTGTTTGAAATTCATTCCCATTTCTTGCATGGCACCTAAGCATGCACCAAAGGACACAGATTTGTTTTTTCAACCAATTTATATGCACTGGTGCATATGCATGTAGTTGAAATTTGAATTATGCACATAAAATGCATTGAAAACTCAGTTAATGCATAAAAATGTCCAAACGAACCCCGAGAAATCACAAAAATTCACACAACACTCCTCTTGTTCTATGTTGACACGAGAAAAAAAATTGAAAGCAATAAGAGGCAACTGATATCTTTCGTCGCCAAAGGTGGGACGTTCCCTAACGAAAACCATCATGCTTGTTGTGAGAAGCTCCGGTTTGTGAGAAGCATATACCCAAACCTGCCCCAAATGGGACAAAATTTGTACCACGACATGTTGATGCCGCTCCATGATAGCATGCCAAGTTTCATGAATTTCAGACGAGTTTTGGATTTACTAGAATTTAAAAACCAGGCATCTCAATATGTTGCCGGCAATCAACGGTGCCCCGGTGTTTGAAATTCACTCCCATTTCTTGCATGGGACCTAAGCATGCACCCAAGGACATAGATTTGATTTTTCAACCAATTTATATGGACTGGAGCATGTGCATGTAGTTCAAATTTGAATTATGGACATAAAATGCATTGAAAACTCAGTTTATGCATAAAATGTCCAAATTTACCCCAAAAAATCACAAAAATTCACACAACACTCCTGTTGTTCTATGTTGACACGAGAAAAAAATTTGAAAGCAATAAGAGGCAATGGATATTGTTTCGTCCCCAAAGGTGGGACGTTCCCTACCGAAAACCATCGTGCTTGTTTTGAGCAGCTCCGGTTTGTGAGAAGCATATACCCAAACCTGCCCCAAATGGGACAAAATTTGTACCACGACATGTTGATGACGCTCCATGATAGGATGCCAAGTTTCATGAATTTCAGACGAGTTTTGGATTTACTAGAATCTAAAAACCAGGCATCTCAATGTTTTGCCAGCAATCAACGGTGCCCCGTTGTCTGAATTTTCATTCCCATTTCTTGCATGGGACCTAAGCATGCACCCAAGGACACAGATTTTATTTTTCAACCAATTTATATGCACTAGACCATGTGCATGTAGTTCAAATTTGAATTATGCACATAAAATGCATTGAAAACCCAGTTAATGCATAAAATGTCCAAACGTACCCCAAAAAATCACAAAAATTCACACAACACTCCTGTTGTTCTATGTTGACACGAGAAAAAAATTTGAAAGCAATAAGAGGCAATGGATATTGTTTCGTCCCCAAAGGTGGGACGTTCCCTACCGAAAACCATCGTGCTTGTTGTGAGCAGGTCCGGTTTGTGAGAAGCATATACCCAAACCTGCCCCAAATGGGACAAAATTTGTACCACGACATGTTGATGACGCTCCATGATAGGATGCCAAGTTTCATGAATTTCAGACGAGTTTTGGATTTACTAGAATCTAAAAACCAGGCATCTCAATGTTTTGCCGGCAATCAACGGTGCCCCGTTGTCTGAATTTTCATTCCCATTTCTTGCATGGGACCTAAGCATGCACCCAAGGACACAGATTTGATTTTTCAACCAATTTATATGCACTAGAGCATGTGTATGTAGTTCAAATTTGAATTATGCACATAAAATGCATTGAAAACTCAGTTCATGCATAAAATGGTCCAAACGAACCCCGAAAAATCACAAAAATTCACACAACACTCCTGTTGTTCTATGTTGACACGAGAATTTTTTTTGAAAGCAATAGGAGGCAATGGATATTGTTTCGTCCCCAAAGGTGGGACGTTCCCTACCGAAAACCATCATGCTTGTTGTGAGAAGCTCTGGTTTGTGAGAAGCATATACCCAGACCTGCCCCAAATGGGACAAAATTTTTACCACGACATGTTGATGCCGCTCCATGATAGCATGCCAAGTTTCATGAATTTCAAACGAGTTTTGGATTTACTAGAATCTAAAAAGCAGGCATCTCAATGTTTTGCCGGCAATCAACGGTGCCCCGTTGTTTGAATTTTCATTCCCATTTCTTGCATGGGACCTAAGCATGCACCCAAGGACACAGATTTGATTTTTCAACCAATTTATATGCACTGGAGCATCTGAATGTTGTTCAAATTTGAATTATGCATATAAAATGCATTGAAAACTACGTTAATGCATAAAAATTTACAAACAAACCCCGAAAATTCACAAAAATTCACACAACACTCCTGTTGTTCTATGTTGACACGAGAAAAAAATTTGAAAGCAATAAGAGGCAATGGTTATCGTTTCGTCCCCAAAGGTGGGACGTTCCCTACCGAAAACCATCATGCTTGTTATGAGAAGCTCCGGTTTGTGAGAAGCATATACCCAAACCTGCCTAAATGGCACAACATTTGTACCACATCATATTGATGCCGCTCCATGATAGCATGCCAAGTTTCATGAATTTCAGACGAGTTTTGGATTTACTAGAATCTAAAAACCAGGCATCTCAATGTTTTGCCGGCAATCAACGGTGCCCCGGTGTTTGAATTTTGATTCCCATTTATTGCATTGTACCTAAGCATGCAGCCAAGGACACATATTTGATTTTTCATCCAATTTATATGTACTGGAGCATGTGCATGTAGTTCAAATTTGAATTATGCACATAAAATGCATTGAATACTAAGTTAATGCATAAAAATGTCCAAACAAACCCCGAAAATTCACAAACATTCACACAACACTCCTGTTGTTCTATGTTGACACGACAAAAAAAATTGATATTAATAAGAGGCAATGGATATCGTTTCGTCCCCAAAGGTGGGACGTTCCCTACCGAAAACCATCATGCTTGTTGTGAGAAGCTCCAGTTTGTGAGAAGCATATGCCCAAACCTGCCCCAAATGGCACAAAATTTGTACCACGGCATGTTGTTGCCCCTCCATGATAGCATGCAAAGTTTCATGAATTTCAGACGAGTTTAGGATTTACTAGAATTGAAAAACGAGGCATCTCAATGTTTTGCCGGCAATCAACGGTGCCCCGTTGTTTGAATTTTCATTCCCATTTCATGCATGGGACCTAAGCAAGCAGCCAAGGACACAGATTTGATTTTCCAACCAATTTATATGCACTGGAGCATGTGCATGTAGTTCAAATTTGAATTATGCACATAAAATGCGTTGAAAACTCAGTTAATGCATAAAAAAGTCCAAAAGAACCCCGAAAAATCACAAAAATTCACACAACACTCCTGTTGTTCTATGTTGACACGAGAAAAAAAATTGAAAGCAATAAGGGGCAATGGATATCGTTTCCCCAAAGGGCGTTGCCTACCGAAAACCATCATGCTTGTTGTGAGAAGCTCCGGTTTGCGAGAAGCATATACCCAAACCTGCCCCAAATGGGACAAAATTTGTACCACGACATGTTGATGCCGCGCCATGATAGCATGCCAAGTTTGATGAATTTCAGAAGAGTTTTGGATTTACTAGAATTTAAAAACCAGGCATCTCAATGTTTTGCCGGCAATCAATGGTGCCCCGGTGTTTGAAATTCATTCCCATTTCTCGCATGGGACCTAAGTATGCACCCAAGGACACAGATTTGTTTTTTAACCAATTTATATGCACTGGAGCATGTGCATGTAGTTCAACTTTGAATTATGCACATAAAATGCATTGAAAACTCAGTTAATGCATAAAAATGTCCAAACGAACCCCGAAAAATCACAAAAAATCACACAACATTCCTGTTGTTCTACGTTGACACGAGAAAAAAATTTGAAAGCAATACGAGGCAATGGATATTGTTTCGTCCCCAAAGGTGGGACGTTCCCTACCGAAAACCATCGTGCTTGTTGTGAGAAGCTCCGGTTTGTGAGAAGCATATACCCAAACCTGCCCCAAATGGAACAAATTTTGTACCACGACATGTTGATGCCACTCCATGATAGCATGCCAAGTTTCATGAATTTCAGACGAGTTTTGCATTTACTAGAATTTAAAAACCAGGCATCTCAATGTTTTGCCGGCAATCATGGGTTCCCCGGTGTTTGAAATTCATTCCCATTACTTGCATGGGACCTAAGCATGCACCCAAGGACACAGATTTGATTTTTTCAACTAATTTATCTGCACTGGAGCATGTGCATGTAGTTCAAATTTGAATTACGCAGATAAAATGCATTGAAAACTAAGTTAATGCATAAAAATGTCCAAACGAACCCCAAAAATCACAAAAATTCACACAACACTCCTGTTGTTCTATGTTGACACGAGAAAAAAATTTGAAATGAATATGAGGCAATGGATATCGTTTCGTCCCCAAAGGTGGGCGGTCCCTACCGGAAACCATCATGCTTGTTGTGAGAAGCTCCGGTTTGTGAGAAACATATACCCAAACCTGCCCAAATGGCCCAAAATTTGTACCACGGCATATTGATGCCGCTCCATGATAGCATGCCAAGTTTCATGAAATTCAGCCGAGTTTTGGATTTACTAGAATCTAAAAACCAGGCATCTCAATGTTTTGCCGGCAATCAACGGTTCCCCGGTGTTTGAATTTTCATTCCCATTTCTTGCATGGGACCTAAGCATGCAGCCAAGGACATAGATTTGATTTTTCAACCAATTTATATGTACTAGAGCATGTGCATGTAGTTCAAATTTGAATTATGCACATAAATTTTATTGAATACTAAGTTAATGCATAAAAATGTCCAAACAAACCCCGAAAATTCACAAACATTCACACAACACTCCTGTTGTTCTATGTTGACACGACAAAAAAAATTGATATCAATAAGAGGCAATGGATACCGTTTCGTCCCCAAAGGTGGGACGTTCCCTACCAAAAACCAGCATGCTTGTTGTGAGAAGCTCCAGTTTGTGGGAAGCAAATACCCAAACCTGCCCCAAATAGCACAAAATTTGTACCACGGCATGTTGATGCCCCTCCATGATAGCATGCCAAGTTTCATGAATTTCTGACGAGTTTTGGATTTACTAGAATCTAAAAACCAGGCATCTCAATGTTTTGCCGGCAATCAACGGTGCCCCGGTGTTTGAATTTTCAATCCCATTTCGTGCATGGGACCTAAGCATGTAGCCAAGCACACATATTTGATTTTCCAACCAATTTATATGCACTGGAGCATGTCCATGTAGTTCAAATTTGAATTATGCACATAAAACGCATTGAAAACTCAGTTAATGCATTAAAATTTCCAAACGAATCCCAAAAAATCACCAAAATTCACACAACACTCCTGTTGTTCTGTGTTGACACGAGAAAAAAATTGAAAGCAATAAGAGGCAATGGATATCGTTTCGTCCCCAAAGGTGGGACGTTGCCTACCGAAAACCATCATGCTTGTTGTGAGAAGCATATACCCAAACTTGCCCCAAATGGGACAAAATTTGTACCACGACATGTTGATGCCGCTCCATGATAGCATGCCAAGTTTGATGAATTTCAGAAGAGTTCTGGATTTACTAGAATTTAAAAACCAGGCATCTCAATGTTTTGCCGGCAATCAACGGTGCCCCGGTGTTTGAAATTCATTCCCATTTCTTGCATGGGACCTAAGCATGCACCCAAGGACACATATTTGTTTTTTTAACCAATTTATATGCACTTGAGCATGTGCATGTAGTTAAAATTAGAATTATGCGCATAAAATGCATTGAAAACTCAGTTAATGCATAAAAATGTCCAAACGAACCCCGAAAAGTCACAAAAATTCACACAACACTCATGTTGTTCTATGTTGACACGAGAAAAAAATTGAAAGCAATAAGAGGAAATGGATATCGTTTCGTCCCCAAAGATGGGACGTTCCCTACCGAAAACCATCATGCTTGTTGTGAGAAGCTCCGGTTTGTGAGAAGCATTTACCCAAACCTGCCCCAAATGGGACCAATTTTGTACCACGACATGTTGATGCCGCTCCATGATAGCATGCCAAGTTTCATGAATTTTAGACGAGTTTTGGGTTTACTAGAATTTAAGAACCAGGCATCTCAATGTTTTGCCGGCAATCAAGGGTGCCCCGGTGTTTGAAATTCATTCCCATTACTTGCATGGGACCTAAGCATGCACCCAAGGACACAGATTTGATTTTTTCAACTAATTTATCTGCACTGGAGCATGTGCATGTAGTTCAAATTTGAATTACGCAGATAAAATGCATTGAAAACTAAGTTAATGCATAAAAATGTCCAAACGAACCCCAAAAATCACAAAAATTCACACAACACTCCTGTTGTTCTATGTTGACACGAGAAAAAAATTTGAAATCAATAAGAGGCAATGGATATCGTTTCGTCCCCAAAGGTGGGACGGTCCCTACCGGTAACCATCATGCTTGTTGTGAGAAGCTCCGGTTTGTGAGAAACATATACCCAAACCTGCCCAAATGGCACAAAATTTGTACCACGGCATATTGATGCCGCTCCATGATAGCATGCCAAGTTTCATGAAATTCAGCCGAGTTTTGGATTTACTAGAATCTAAAAACCAGGCATCTCAATGTTTTGCCGGCAATCAAGGGTGCCCCGGTGTTTGAAATTCATTCCCATTACTTGCATGGGACCTAAGCATGCACCCAAGGACACAGATTTGATTTTTTCAACTAATTTATCTGCACTGGAGCATGTGCATGTAGTTCAAATTTGAATTACGCAGATAAAATGCATTGAAAACTAAGTTAATGCATAAAAATGTCCAAACGAACCCCAAAAATCACAAAAATTCACACAACACTCATGTTGTTCTATGTTGACACGAGAATTTTTTTTGAAAACAATAAGCGGAAATGGATATCGTTTCATCCCCAAAGATGGGACGTTCCCTACCGAAAACCATCATGCTTGTTGTGAGAAGCTCCGGTTCGTGAGAAGCATATACCCAAACCTGCCCCAAATGGGATAAAATTTGTACCACGGCATGTTGATGCTGCTCCATGATAGCATGCCAAGTTTCATGAATTCCAGACGAGTTTTGGATTTAGTAGAATTTAAAAACCAGGCATCTCAATGTTTTGCCGGCAATCAACGGTCCTCGGTGTTTGAAATTCATTCCCAATTCTTGCATGGGACCTAAGCATGCACCAAAGGACACAAATTTGATTTTTCAACCAATTTATATGCACTAGATCATGTGCATGTAGTTCAAATTTGAATTATGCACATAAAATGCATTGAATACTAAGTTAATGCATAAAAATGTCCAAACAAACCCCGAAAATTCACAAACATTCACACAACACTCCTGTTGTTCTATGTTGACACGACAAAAAAAATTGATATCAATAAGAGGCAATGGATATCGTTTCGTCCCCAAAGGTGGGACGCTCCCTACCGAAAACCATCATGATTGTTGTGAGAAGCTCCAGTTTGTGAGAAGCATATACCCAAACCTGCCCCAAATGGCACAAAATTTGTACCACGGCATGTTGTTGCCCCGACATGATAGCATGCCAAGTTTCATGAATTTCAGACGAATTTAGGATTTACTAGAATCGAAAAACTAGGCATGTCAATGTTTTGCCGGCAATCAACGGTGCCCCGTTGTTTGAATTTTCATTCCCATTTCATGCATGGGACCTAAGCAAGCAGCCAAGGACACAGATTTGATTTTCCAACCAATTTATATTCACTGGAGTATGTGCATGTAGTGCAAATTTGAATTATGCACATAAAATGCATTGAAAACGTAGTTAATGCATAAAAATGTCCAAACGAACCCCGAAAAATCACAAAAAATTCACACAACACTCCTGTTGTTCTATGTTGACACGAGAAAAAGAATTGAAAGCAATAAGAGGCAATGGATATCGTTTCCCCAAAGGACGTTGCCTACCGAAAACCATCATGCTTGTTGTGAGAAGTTCCGGTTTGCGAGAAGCATATACCCAAACCTGCCCCAAATGGGACAAAATTTGTACCACGACATGTTGATGCCGCGCCATGATAGCATGCCAAGTTTTATGAATTTCAGAAGAGTTTTGGATTTACAAGAATTTAAAAACAAGGCATCTCAATGTTTTTCCGGCAATCAACGGTGCCCTGGTGTTTGAAATTCATTCCCATTTCTCGCATGGGACCTAAGCATGCACCCAAGGACACAGATTTGTTTTTTAACCAATTTATATGCACTAGAGCATGTGCATGTAGTTCTAATTTGAATTATGCACATAAAATGCATTGAAAACTCAGTTAATGCATAAAAATGTCCAAACGAACCCCGAAAAATCACAAAAAATCACACAACACTCCTGTTGTTCTACGTTGGCACGACAAAAAAAATTGAAAGCAATAAGAGGCAATGGATACAGTTTCGTCCCCAATGGTGGGACGTTCCCTACCGAAAACCATCATGTTTGTTGTGAGAAGCTCCGGTTTGTGAGAAGCATATACCCAAACCTGCCCCAAATGGGACCAATTTTGTACCACGACATGTTGATGCCGCTCCATGATAGCATGCCAAGTTTCATGAATTTTAGACGAGTTTTGGATTTACTAGAATTTAAGAACCAGGCATCTCAATGTTTTGCTGGCAATCAATGGTGCCCCGGTGTTTGAAATTCATTCCCATTACTTGCATGCGACCTAAGCATGCACCCAAGGACACAGATTTGATTTTTTCAACTAATTTATCTGCACTGGAGCATGTGCATGTAGTTCAAATTTGAATTACGCAGATAAAATGCATTGAAAACTAAGTTAATGCATAAAAATGTCCAAACGAACCCCAAAAATCACAAAAATTGACACAACACTCCTGTTGTTCTATGTTGACACGAGAAAAAAATTTGAAATCAATAAGAGGCAATGGATATCGTTTCGTCCCCAAAGGTGGGACGGTCCCTACCGGAAACCATCATGCTTGTTGTGAGAAGCTCCGGTTTGTGAGAAACATATACCCAAACCTGTCCAAATGGCACAAAATTTGTACCACGGCATATTGATGCCGCTCCATGATAGCATGCCAAGTTTCATGAAATTCAGCCGAGTTTTGGATTTACTAGAATCTAAAAACCAGGCATCTCAATGTTTTGCCGGCAATCAACGGTTCCCCGGTGTTTGAATTTTCATTCCCATTTCTTGCATGGGACCTAAGCATGCAGCCAAGGACACAGATTTGATTTTTCAACCAATTTATATGTACTAGAGCATGTGCATGTAGTTGAAATTTGAATTATGCACATAAAATGCATTGAATACTAAGTTAATGCATAAAAATGTCCAAAGAAACCCCAAAAATTCACAAACATTCACACAACACTCCTATTGTTCTATGTTGACACGAGAAAAAAAATTGAAATCAATAAGAGGCAATGGATATCGTTTCGTCCCCAAAGGTGGGACGTTCCCTACCGAAAACCATCATGCTTGTTGTGAGAAGCTCCAGTTTGTGAGAAGCATATACCCAAACCTGCCCCAAATGGCACAAAATTTGTACCACGGCATGTTGATGCCCCTCCATGATAGCATGCCAAGTTTCATGAATTTCAGACGAGTTTTGGATTTACTAGAATTTAAAAACCAGGCATCTCAATGTTTTGTCGGCAATCAACGGTGCCCCGGTGTTTGAAATTCAGTCCCATTTCTTGCATGGGACCAAAGCATGCACCCAAGGACACAGATTTGATTTCTCAACCAATTTATATGCACTAGAGCATGTGCATGCAGTTCAAATTTGAATTATGCACATAAAATGCATTGAAAACTCAGTTAATGCATAAAAATGTCCAAACGAACCCCGAAAAATCACAAAAATTCACACAACACTCCTCTTGTTCTGTGTTGCCACGAGAAAAAAATTTGGAAGCAATAAGAGGCAATGGATATCGTTTCATCCCCAAGGGTTGGACGTGCCCTACCGAAAACCATCATGCTTGTTGTGAGGAGCTCCGATTTGTGAGAAGCATATACCCAAACCTGTTGGGGAATGTAGCAGAAATTCAAAATTTTCTAAGCATCACCAAGATCAATCTATGGAGTTTACTAGCAACGAGAGGGAAGGAGTGCATCTACATACCCTTGTAGATCGCGAGCGGAAGCGTTCAAGAGAACGGGGTTGATGGAGTCGTACTCGTCGTGATCCAAATCACCGATGATCCTAGCGCCGAACGGACGGCACCTCCGCGTTCAACACACGTACGGAGCAGCGACGTCTCCTCCTTCTTGATCCAGCAAGAGGGGAGGAGAGGTTGATGGAGATCCAGCAGCACGACGGCGTGGTGGTGGAAGTAGCGGGATCCCGGTAGGGCTTCGCCAAGCGCAAGCGGGGAGGAGGGAGATGTGTCACGGGAGGGAGAGGGAGGCGCCAGGGCTTGGGTCGGCTGCCCTCCCTTCCCCCCACTATATATAGGGCCAAGGGAGTGGGGGGCGCAGCCTTGACCCTTCCTCCAAGGAAGGGTGCGGCCAGGGAGGAGTCCATCCTCCCCAAGGCACCTAGGAGGTGCCTTCCCCCTTTAGGACTCTCCCTTTACCTTATATCTTGGCGCATGGGCCTCTTGGGGCTGGTTCCCTTGGCCCATATAGGCCAAGGCGCACACCCCACAGCCCATGTGGCCCCTGGGGCAGGTGGACCCCTTGGTGGACCCCCGGACCCCTTTCGGCACTCCCGGTACAATACCGATAATGCGCGAAACTTTTCCGGCGACCAAAACAAGACTTCCCATATATAAATCTTTACCTCCGGACCATTCCGGAACTCCTCGTGACGTCCGGGATCTCATCCGGGACTCCGAACAACTTTCGGGTTACCGCATACTAATATCTCTACAACCCTAGCGTCATCGAACCTTAAGTGTGCAGACCCTACAGGTTCGGGAACCATGCAGACATGACCGAGACGTTCTCCGGCCAATAACCAACAGCGGGATCTGCATACCCATGTTGGCTCCCACATGTTCCACGATGATCTCATCGGATGAACCACGATGTCGGGGATTCAATCAATCCCGTATACAATTCCCTTTGTCTATCGGTATGTTACTTGCCCGAGATTCGATCGTCGGTATCCCGATACCTTGTTCAATCTCGTTACCGGCAAGTCTCTTTACTCGTTCCATAACACATCATCCCGTGATCAACTCCTTGGTCACATTGTGCACATTATGATGATGTCCTACCGAGTGGGCCCAGAGATACCTCTCCGTTTACACGGAGTGACAAATCCCATTCTCGATTCGTGCCAACCCAACTGACACTTTCGGAGATACCTGTAGTGCACCTTTATAGCCACCCCGTTACGTTGTGACATTTGGTACACCCAAAGCATTCCTACGGTATCCGGGAGTTGCACAATCTCATGGTCTAAGGAAATGATACTTGACATTAGAAAAGCTCTTAGCAAACGAACTACATGATCTTGTGCTAGGCTTAGGATTGGGTCTTGTCCATCACATCATTCTCCTAATGATGTGATCCCGTTATCAACGACATCCAATGTCCATCGTCAGGAAACCATAACCATCTATTGATCAACGAGCTAGTCAACTAGAGGCTTACTAGGGACATGGTGTTGTCTATGTATCCACACATGTATCTGAGTTTCCTATCAATACAATTTTAGCATGGATAATAAACGATTATCATGAACAAGGAAATATAATAATAACCAATTTATTATTGCCTCTAGGCCATATTTCCAACAGTCTCCCACTTGCACTAGAGTCAATAATCTAGTTCACATCACCATGTGATTAACACCCACAGGTCACATCACCATGTGACCAACATCCAAAGAGTTTACTAGAGTCAACAATCTAGTTCACATCACTATGTGATTAACACTCAATGAGTTCTTGTTTGATCATGTTATGCTTGTGAGAGAGGTTATTAGTCAACGGGTCTGAACCTTTCAGATCCGTGTGTGCTTTACGAATATCTATGTCATCTTGTGAGAGAGGTTATTAGACCAC
Source organism: Triticum aestivum (assembly GCF_018294505.1). Classification (NCBI taxonomy): domain Eukaryota; kingdom Viridiplantae; phylum Streptophyta; class Magnoliopsida; order Poales; family Poaceae; genus Triticum; species Triticum aestivum. Next base: position 171,965,818 of record NC_057805.1, on the reverse strand, counting down.
GCGCTACTTGGAGCCATTTCAAATAACTGCTCTACTATACGAATCCGGTTTACTACTCAGAGTCATCCGGATTAGTGTCAAAGTTCACATCGACGTAACCCTTTACGACGAACCCCTTTTCACCTCCATAATCAAGAAAATCCTTAGTCCACTAGATACTAAGGATAAGTTCGACCGCTGTCATGTGATCCATATCCGGATCACTATTGTACCCCTTGACCAACTCATGGCAAGGCACACTTCATGTGCGGTACACAGCGTAGCATACTGTAGGGCCTACGACTAAAGCATAGGGGACGACCTTCGTCCTTTCTCTCTCTTCTGCTGTGGTCAGGTCTTGAGTCTTACTCAATACTCACACCTTGTAACACAGCCAAGAACTCCTTATTTGCTGATCTATTTTGAACTCTTTCAAAATCATGTCAAGGTGTGCGTTCTTTGAAAGTATCATCAGGCGTCTTGATCTATCTCTATAGATCTTGATGCCCAATATGTAAGCAGCTTTATCCAGGTCTTCCTTTGAAAAACTCCTTTCAAACAACCCTTTATGCTTTCCAGAAATTTTACATCATTTCGGATCAACAATATGTCATTCACATATACTTATCAGAAATGTTGTAGCGCTCCCACTCACTTTGTTGTAAATAGAAGTTTCTAACAAACTTTGTATAAACCCAAAATCTTCGATCATCTCATCAAAGCATACATTCCAACTCCATGATGCTTACTCTAGTCCTTAGAAGGATTGCTGGAGCTTTGCATACTTGTTAGCATCTTTTAGGATTGACAAAAACCTTCTGGTTGTATCACATACAACCTTTCCTTACGAAAACTGGTAAGGAAACTTGTTTTGATATCCTATCTGCAAGATTTCATAAATAATGCAGTAACTGCTAACACAATTCCAACAGACTCTTAGCATTGCTACGAGTGAGAAAATCTCATCGTAGTCAACTCCTTGAACTTATCGGAAAACATCTTAACCACAAGTCGAGCTTTCTTAATGGTGACACTTACCATCATTGTCTGTCTTCCTTTTAAAATCCATCTGCACCCAACAGCCTTACGACCATCAAGTAGTTCTTCCAAAGTCTATACTTTGCTTTTATACATGGATCCTCTCTCGAATTTCATGGCCTCGAGCCATTCATCGGAATCCAGGCCCACCATCGCTTCTCCATAGCTCGTAGGTTCATTGTTGTCTAGCAACATGACTTCCAAGACAGGATCACGTATTACTCTGAAGTAGTACGCATCCTCGTCGTCCTACGAGGTTTGGTAGTGACTTGATCCGAAGTTTCATGATCACTATCATAAGCTTCCACTTCAATTGGTGTAGGTGCCACAGGAACAACTTCTTGTGCCCTGCTACACACTAGTTGAAGTGACGGTTCAATAACCTCATCAAGTCTCTACCATCCTCCCACTCAATTCTTTCGAGAGAAACCTTTTCTTGAGAAATGACCTGTTTACTTCCAGATCTGAAACAGGAGGTATACCCAACTGTTTTGGGTATTCTATGAAGATGTATTTATCCGCTTTGGGTTCGAGCTTATCAGCCTGAAACTTTTCCACATAAGCATCGCAGCCCCAAACTTTTAAGAAACGACAACTTAGGTTTCTCTAAACGGTGTCGTTTCAACGGAATTGCGTGGTGCCCCATTTAAAGTGAATGCGGTTGTCTCTAATGCCTAACCCATAAACGATAGTGGTAATTCGATAAGAGACATCATGGTACGCACCATATCCAATAGGGTGCAGTTATGATGTTCGGACACACCATCACATTGTGGTGTTCCAGGCGGTATTAATTGTGAAACACTTTCCACAATGTCTTAATTGTGTGCCAAACTCATAACTCAGATATCTCTATGATCATATCATAGACATTTTATCCTCTTGGCACGACGATCTTCAACTTCACTCTGAAATTACTTGAACCTTTCAATAATTCAGACTTGTGTTTCATCAAGTAAATATTCTCAGCATCTACTCAAATCATCTGTGAAGTAAGAACATATCATAGAGAGGTTATTAGACCACGCGCTACTTGGAGCCATGTTGGCTCCCACATGTTCCACGATGATCTCATCGGATGAACCATGATGTCGGGGATTCAATCAATCCCGTATACAATTCCCTTTCTCTATCGGTATGTTACTTGCCCGAGATTCGATCGTTGGTATCCCGATACCTTGTTCAATCTTGTTACCGGCGAGTCTCTTTACTCGTTCCGTAACACATCATCCCGTGATCAACTCCTTGGTCACATTGTGCACATTATGATGATGTCCTACCGAGTGGGCCCAGAGATACCTCTCCGTTTACACGGAGTGACAAATCTCAGTCTCGATTCGGGCCAACCCAACAGACACTTTCGGAGATACCTGTAGTGCACCTTTATAGCCACCCAGTTACGTTGTGACGTTTGGTACACCCAAAGCATTCCTACGGTATCTGGGAGTTGCACAATCTCATGGTCTAAGGAAATGATACTTGACATTAGAAAAGCTCTTAGCAAACGAACTACACGATCTTCTGCTAGGCTTAGGATTGGGTCTTGTCCATCACATCATTCTCGTAATGATGTGATCCCGTTATCAACGACATCCAATGTCCATGGTCAGGAAACCGTAACCATCTATTGATCAACGAGCTAGTCAACTAGAGGCTTACTAGGGACATGGTGTTGTCTATGTATCCACACATGTATCTGAGTTTCCTATCAATACAATTTTAGCATGGATAATAAACGATTATCATGAACAAGGAAATATAATAATAACCAATTTATTATTGCCTCTAGGGCATATTTCCAACAAAACCTGCCCCCAAATTGGACAAAGTTTGTACCACAGCATGTTGATGCCGCTCCATGATAGCATGCCAAGTTTCATGAATTTCAAACGAGTTTTGGATTTACTAGAATTTGAAAACCAGGCATCTCAATGTTTTGCCGGCAATCAACGGTGCCCCGGTGTTTGAAAAATCACAAAAATTAACACAACACTCCTGTTGTTCTATGTTGACACGAGAACAAAAATTGAAAAAAATTTGAAAGCAGTAAGAGGCAATGGATATCATTTCGTCCCCAAAGGTGGGACGTTCCCTACCAAAAACCATCATGCTTGTTGTGACAAGCTCCGGTATGTGAGAAGCATATACCCAAACCTACCCCAAATGGGACAAAATTTGTACCACGACATGTTGATGATGCTCCATGGTAGCATGCCAAGTTTCATGAATTTCAGACGAGTTTTCGATTTACTAGAATCTAAAAACCAGGCATCTCAATGTTTTGCCGGCAATCAACGGTGCCCCGATGTTTTAATTTTTATTCCCATTCCTTGCATGGGACCTAAGCATGCACCCAAGGAAACAGATTTGATTTTTCAACCAATTTATATGCACTGGAGCATGTGCATGTCGTTCAAATTTGAATTATGCACATAAAATGCATTGAAAACTCAGTTAATGCATAAAAATGTCGAAACGAACCCCGAAAAATCACAAAAATACACACAACACTCCTGTTGTTCTATGTTGGCACGATAAATTTTTTTGAAAGCAATAAGAGGCAATGGATATCATTTTGTCCCCAAAGGTGGGACGTTCCCTACCAAAAACCATCATGCTTGTTGTGACAAGCTCCGGTATGTGAGAAGCATATACCCAAACCTGCCCCAAATGGGATAAAATTTGTACCACGACATGTTGATGCCGCTCCATGATAGCATGCCAAGTTTCATGAATTTCAGACGAGTTTTGGATTTACTAGAATTTAAAAACCAGGCATCTCCATGTTTTACCGACAATCAACGGTGCCCCGTTGTTTGAAATTCATTCCCATTTCTTGCATGGGACCTAAGATGTTTCATCCAATTTAGTTGCACTGGAGCATGTGGATGTAGTTCAAATTTGAATTACGCCCATAAAATGCATAGAAAACTCAGTTAATGCATAAAAATGTCCAAACGAACCCCGAAAAATCACAAAAATCACACAACACTCTTGTTGTTCTATGTTGACACGTGAAAAAAATTTGAAAGCAATAAGAGGCAATGGATATCGTTTCGTCCCCACAAGTGGGACGTTCCCTACCGAAAACCATCATGCTTGTTGTGAGAACCTCCGCTTTGTGAGAAGCATATACCCAAACCTGCCTCAAATGGGACAAATTTTGTACCACGGCATGTTGATGCCGCTCCATGATAGCATGCCAAGTTTCATGAATTTCAGACGAGTTTTGGATTTACTAGAATCTAAAAACCAGGCATCTCAATGTTTTGCCGGCAATCAATGGTGCCCCGTTGTTTGAATTTTCCTTCCCATTTCTTGCATGGGACCTAAGCATGCACCCAAGGACACAGATTAGTTTTTTCAACCAATTTATATGCACTGGAGCATTTGCATGTTGTTCATATTTGAATTGTGCACATAAAATGCATCAAAAACTCAGTTAATGCATAAAAATGACCAAACAAAGCCCCAAAAATCACAAAAATTAACACAACACTCCTGTTGTTCTACGTTGACACGAGAACAAAAATTGAAAAAAATTTGAAAGCAATAAGAGGCAATGGATATCATTTCGTCCCCAAAGGTGGGACGTTCCCTACCAAAAACCATCATGCTTGTTGTGACAAGCTCCGGTATGTGAGAAGCATATACCCAAACCTCCCCCCAAATGGGACAAAATTTGTACCACGACATGTTGATGATGCTCCATGATAGCATGCCAAGTTTCATGAATTTCAGACGAGTTTTCGATTTACTAGAATCTGAAAACCAGGCATCTCAATGTTTTGCCGGCAATCAACGGTGCCCCGGTGTTTTAATTTTTATTCCCATTCCTTGCATGGGACCTAAGCATGCACCCAAGGAAACAAATTTGATTTTTCAACCAATTTATATGCACTGGAGCGTGTGCATGTCGTTCAAATTTGAATTATGCACATAAAATGCATTGAAAACTCAGTTAATGCATAAAAATGTCGAAACGAACCCCGAAAAATCACAAAAATACACACAACACTCCTGTTGTTCTATGTTGGCACGAGAAAAAAATTTGAAAGCAATAAGAGGCAATGGATATCATTTTGTCCCCAAAGGTGGGACGTTTCCTACCAAAAACCATCATGCTTGTTGTGACAAGCTCCGGTATGTGAGAAGCATATACCCAAACCTGCCCCAAATGGGATAAAATTTGTACCACGACATGTTGATGCCGCTCCATGATAGCATGCCAAGTTTCATGAATTTTAGACGAGTTTTGGATTTACTAGAATTTAAAAACCAGGCATCTCAATGTTTTGCCGACAATCAACGGTGCCCCGTTGTTTGAAATTCATTCCCATTTCTTGCATGGGACCTAAGATTTTTCAACCAATTTAATTGCACTGGAGCATGTGGATGTAGTTCAAATTTGAATTACGCCCATAAAATGCATAGAAAACTCAGTTAATGCATAAAAATGTCCAAACGAACCCCGAAAAATCACAAAAATCACACAACACTCTTGTTGTTCTATGTTGACACGTGAAAAAAATTTGAAAGCAATAAGAGGCAATGGATATCGTTTCGTCCCCACAAGTGGGACGTTCCCTACCGAAAACCATCATGCTTGTTGTGAGAATCTCCGATTTGTGAGAAGCATATACCCAAACCTGCCTCAAATGGGACAAATTTTGTACCACGGCATGTTGATGCCGCTCCATGATAGCATGCCAAGTTTCATGAATTTCAGAAAAGTTTTGGATTTACTAGAATCTAAAACCAGGCATCTCAATGTTTTGCCGGCAATCAACGGTGCCCCGGTGTTTGAAGTTCATTCCCATTTCTTGAATGCGACCTAAGCATGCGCCCAAGGACACAGATTTGATTTTACAACCAATTTATATGCACTGGAGCATATGCATGTAGTTCAAATTTGAATTATGCACATAAAATGCATTGAAAACTTAGTTAATGCATAAAAATGTCCAAACGAAACCCGAAAAATCACAAAAATTCACACAACACTCCTGTTGTTCTATGTTGACACGAGAAAAAAAAATTGAAAGCAATAAGAGGCAATGGATATTGTTTCGTCCCCAAAGGTGGGACATTCCCTACCAAAAACCATCATGCTTGTTGTGACAAGCTCCGGTATGTGAGAAGCATAGACCCTAACCTGCCCCAAATGGGACAAAATTTGTACCATGACATGTTGATGCCGCTCCATGATAGCATGCCAAGTTTCATGAATTTCAGACGAGTTTTGGATTTACTAGAATTTAAAACCAGGCATCTCAATGTTTTGCCGGCAATCAACGGTGCCCCGGTGTTTGAAGTTCATTCCAATTTCTTGAATGGGACCTAAGCATGCACCCAAGGACACAGATTTGATTTTTCAACCAATTTATACGCTCTGGAGCATGTGCATGTAGTTCAAATTTGAATTATGCACAAAAAATGCATTGAAAAACTCAGTTAATGCATAAAAATGTCCAAACGAACCCCAAAACATCATAAAAATACACACAACACTCCTGTTGTTCTATGTTGGCACGAGAAAAAAATTTAAAAGCAATAAGAGGCAATGGATATCATTTCGTCCCCAAAGGTGGGACGTTCCCTACCAAAAACCATCATGCTTGTTATGACAAGCTCCGGTATGTGAGAAGCATATACCCAAACCTGCCCCAAATGGGACAAAATTTGTACCACGACATGTTGATGCCGCTCCATGATAGCATGCCAAGTTTCATGAATTTCAGACGAGTTTTGGATTTACTAGAATTTAAAAACCAGGCATCTCAATGTTTTGCCGGCAATCAACGGTGCCCCGGTGTTTGAAGTTCATTCCCATTTCTTGAATGGGACCTAAGCATGCACCCAAGGACACAGATTTGATATTTCAACCAATTTATATGCACTTGAGCATGTGCATGTAGTTCAACTTTGAATTATGCACATAAAATGCATTGAAAAACTCAGTTAATGCATAAAAATGTCCAAACGAACCCCGAAAAATCACAAAAATACACACAACACTCCTGTTGTTCTATGTTGGCACGAGAAAAAAATTTAAAAGCAATAAGAGGCAATGGATATCGTTTCGTCCCCAAAGGTGGGACGTTCCCTACCAAAAACCATCATGCTTGTTATGACAAGCTCCGGTATGTGAGAAGCATATACCCAAACCTGCCCCAAATGGGACAAAATTAGTACCACGACATGTTGATGCCGCTCCATGATAGCATGCCAAGTTTCATGAATTTCAGACGAGTTTTGGATTTACTAGAATTTAAAAACCAGGCATCTCAATGTTTTGCCGGCAATCAACGGTGCCCCGGTGTTTGAAATTCATTCCCATTTCCTACATGGGACCTAAGCATGCACCCAAGGACACAGATTTGATTTTTTTCAACCAATTTATATGCACTGGAGCATGTGCATGCTGTTCAAATTTGAATTACACACATAAAATGCATTCAAAACTAAGTTAATGCATAAAAATGTCCAAACGAACCCTGAAAAAACACAAAAATTCACACAACACTCCTATTGTTCTATCTTGACACGAGGAAAAAATTTGAAAGCAATAAGAGGCATGGATATTGTTTCGTCCCCAAAGGTGGGACGTTCCCTACTGAAAACCATCATGCTTGTTGTTAGAAGCTCCGGTTTCTGAGAAACATATACCCAAACCTGCCCCAAATGGGACAAAATTTGTACCACGACATGTTGATGCCGCTCCATGATAGCATGCCAAGTTTCATGAATTTCAGACGAGTTTTGGATTTACTAGAATCTAAAACCAGGCATCTCAATCTTTTGCCAGCAATCAACGGTGCCCCGTTGTTTGAATTTTCATTCCCATTTCTTGCATGGGACCTAAGCATGCACCCAAGGACACAGATTTGATTTTTCAACCAATTTATATGCGCTGGAGCATGTGCATGTAGTTCAAATTTGAATTATGCACATAAAATGCATTGAAAACTCAGTTAATGCATAAAAATGTCCAAACAAACCCCGAAAAATCACAAAAATTCACACAACACTCCTGTTGTTCTATGTTGACACGAGAAAAAAATTAAAGCAATAAGAGGCAATGGATATCGTTTCGTCCCCAAAGGTGGGACATTCCCTAACGAAAACCATTATGCTTGTTGTGAGAAGCTCCGGTGTCTGAGAAGCATATACCCAAACCGGCCCCAAATGGGACAAAATTTGTACCACGACATGTTGACACCGCCCCATCATAGCATGCCAAGTTTCATGAATTTCAGACGAGTTTTGGATTTACTAGAATCTAAAAACCAGGCATCTCAGTGTTTTGCCGGCAATCAACGGTGCCCCGTTGTTTGAATTTTCATTCCCATTTCTTGCATGGGACCTAAGCATGCACCCAAGGACACAAATTTCATTTTTCAACCAATTTATATGCACTGGAGCATGTGCATCTAGTTCAAATTTGAATTATGCACAAAAAATGCATTGAAAACTCAGTTAATGCATAAAAATGTCCAAACAAACCCCAAAAAATCACAAAAATTCACACAACACTCCTGTTGTTCTATGTTGACACGAGAAAAAAATTTGAAAGCAATAAGAGGCAATGGATATTGTTTCGTCCCCAAAGGTGCGACGTTCCGTACCGAAAACCATCATGCTTGTTGTGAGAAGCTCCAGTTTGTGAGGAGCATTGCATGTAGTTCAAATTTGAATTATGCACATAAAATGCATAAAAACTCAGTTAATGCATAAAAATGTCCAAACGAACCCCGAGAAATCACAAAAATTCACACAACACTCCTGTTGTTCTATGTTGACACGAGAAAAAAAATGAAAGCAATAAGAGGCAATCGATATCTTTCGTCCCCAAAGGTGGGACGTTCCCTACCGAAAACCATCATGCTTGTTGTGAGAAGCTCCGGTTTGTGAGAAGCATATACCCAAACCTGCCCCAAATGGGCGAAAATTTGTACCACAGCATGTTGATGCTGCTCCATGATAGCATGCCAAGTTTCATGAATTTCAGACAAGTTTTGGATTTACTAGAATTTAAAAAACAGGCATCTCAATGTTTTGCCGGCAATCAACGGTGCCCCGTTGTTTGAATTTTCATTCCCATTTCTTGCATGGGACCTAAGCATGCACCCAAGGACACAGATTTCATTTTTCAAGCAATTTATATGCACTGGAGCATTTGCATGTTGTTCAAATTTGAATTATGCACATAAAATGCATTGAAAACTCAGTTAATGCATAAAAATGTCCAAACAAACGCCAAAAAATCACAAAAATTCACACAACACTCCTGTTGTTCTATGTTGACACGAGAAAAAAAATTGAAAGCAATAAGAGGCAATGGATATCGTTTCGTCCCCAAAGGTGGGACGTTCCCTAACGAAAACCATCATCCTTGTTGTGAGAAGCTCTAGTTTGTGAGATGCATATACCCAAACCTGCCCCAAATGGGACAAAATTGGTACCACGGCATGTTGATACCGCTCCATGATAGCATGCCCAGTTTCATGAATTTCAGACGAGTTTTGGATTTACTAGAATTTAAAAACCAGGCATCTCAATGTTTTGCCGGCAATCAATGGTGCCCCGGTGTTTGAAATTCATTCCCATTTCTTGCATGGGACCTGAGCATGCACCCAAGGACACAGATTTGATTTTCAACCAATTTATATGCACTGGAGCATGTGCATGTAGTTCAATTTGAATTATGCACATAAAATGCATTGAAAACTCAGTTAATGCATAAAAATGTCCAAACAAACCCCGAAAAATCACAAAAATGCACACAACACTCCTGTTGTTCTATGTTGACACGAGAAAAAAATTTGAAAGCAATAAGAGGCAATGGATATCATTTCATCCCCAAAGGTTGGACGTTCCCTAACGAAAACCATCATCCTTGTTGTGAGAAGCTCCGGTTTGTGAGAAGCATATACCCAAACCTGCCCCAAATGGGACAAAATTTGTACCACGGCATGTTGATACCGCTCCATGATAGCATGCCAAGTTTCATGAATTTCAGACAAGTTTTGGATTTACTAGAATTTAAAAACCAGGCATCTTAATGTTTTGCCGGCAATCAACGGTGCCCCGGTGTTTGAAATTCATTCCCATTTCTTGCATGGGACCTAAGCATGCACCCAAGGACACAGATTTTATTTTTCAACCAATTTATATGCACTGGAGCATGTGCATGTAGTTCAAATTTGAATTATGCGCAAAAAACGCATTGAAAACTCAGTTAATGCATAAAAATGTCCAAACGAACCCCGAAAAATCACAAAAATTCACACAACACTCCTGTTGTTCTATTTTGACACGAGAAACAAATTTGAAAGCTATAAGAGGCAATGGATATTGTTTCGTTCCCAAAGGTGGGACGTTCCCTACCGAAAACCATCATGCTTGTTGTGAGAAGCTCCGGTTTGTGAAAAGCATATACCCAAACCTGCCCCAAATGGGACAATATTGGTACCACGACATGTTGATGTTGCTCCATGATAGCATGCCAAGTTTCATGAATTTCAGAAGAGTTTTGGATTTACTAGAATCTAAAAACCAGGCAACTCAATGTTTTGCCGGCAATCAACGGTGCCCCGTTGTTTGAATTTTCATTCCCATTTCTTGCATGGGACCTAAGCATGCACCCAAGGACACAGATTTCATTTTTCAAGCAATTTATATGCGCTGGAGCATGTGCATGTAGTTAAAATTTGAATTATGCACATAAAATGCATTGAAAACTCAGTTAATGCATAAAAATGTCCAAACAAACGCCAAAAAATCACAAAAATTCACACAACACTCCTGTTGTTCTATGTTGACACGAGAAAAAAATTTGAAAGCAATAAGAGGCAATGGATATCGTTTCGTCCCCAAAGGTGGGACGTTCCCTAACGAAAACCATCATCCTTGTTGTGAGAAGCTCTAGTTTGTGAGAAGCATATACCCAAACCTGCCCCAAATGGGACAAAATTGGTACCACGGCATGTTGATACCGCTCCATGATAGCATGCCCAGTTTCATGAATTTCAGACGAGTTTTGGATTTACTAGAATTTAAAAACCAGGCATCTCAATGTTTTGCCGGCAATCAACGGTGCCCCGGTGTTTGAAATTCATTCCCATTTCTTGCATGGGACCTGAGCATGCACCCAAGGACACAGATTTGATTTTCAACCAATTTATATGCACTGGAGCATGTGCATGTAGTTCAATTTGAATTATGCACATAAAATGCATTGAAAACTCAGTTAATGCATAAAAATGTCCAAACAAACCCCGAAAAATCACAAAAATGCACACAACACTCCTGTTGTTCTATGTTGACACGAGAAAAAAATTTGAAAGCAATAAGAGGCAATGGATATCATTTCATCCCCAAAGGTGGGACGTTCCCTAACGAAAACCATCATCCTTGTTGTGAGAAGCTCCGGTTTGTGAAAAGCATATACCCAAACCTGCCCCAAATGGGACAAAATTGGTACCACGACATGTTGATGTCGCTCCATGATAGCATGCCAAGTTTCATGAATTTCAGACGAGCTTTGGATTTACTAGAATCTAAAAATCAGGCAACTCAATGTTTTGCCTGCAATCAACGGTGCCCCGTTGTTTGAATTTTCATTCCCATTTCTTGCATGGGACCTAAGCATGCACCCAAGGACATAGATTTTATTTTCAACCAATTTATATGCACTGGAGCATGTGCATGTAGTTCAAATTTGAATTATGCACATAAAATGCATTGAAACTTAGTTAATGCATACAAATGTCCAAACAAACCCTGAAAAATCACAATAATTCACACAACACTCCTGTTGTTCTATGTTGACACGAGAAAAAAAATTGAAAGCAATAAGAGGCAATGGATATCGTTTCGTCCCCAAAGGTGGGACGTTCCCTAACGAAAACCATCATGCTTGTTGTGAGATGCTCCAGTTTGTGAGAAGCATATACCCAAACCTGCCCCAAATGGGACAAAATTTGTACCACGGCATGTTGATACCGCTCCATGGTAGCATGCCAAGTTTCATGAATTTCAGACGAGTTTTGGATTTACTAGAATGTAAAAACCAGGCATCTCAATGTTTTGCCGGCAATCAACGGTGCCTCGTTGTTTAAATTTTCATTCCCATTTCTTGCATGGGACCTAAGCATGCACCCAAGGACACATATTTGATTTTTCAACCAATTTATATGCACTGGAGCATGTGCATGTAGTTCTAATTTGAATTATGCACGCAAAATGCATTGAAAACTCAGTTAATGCATAAAAATTTCCAAACGAACCCCGAAAAATCACAAAAATCCACACAACACTCTTGTTGTTCTATGTTGACATGAGAAAAAAATTTGAAAGCAATAAGAGGCAATGGATATCATTTCGGGCCGAAAGGTGGGACGTTCCCTACCGAAAACCATCATGCTTCTTATGAGAAGCTCCGGTTTGTGAAAAGCATATACCCAAACCTGCCCCAAATGGGACAAAATTTGTACCACGGCACGTTGATGCCGCTCCATGATAGCATGCCAAGCTTCATGAATTTCAGACGAGTTTTGGATTTACTAGCATTTAAAAACCAGGCATCTCAATGTTTTGCCGGCAATCAACGGTGACTCGGTGTTTGAAATTCATTCCCATTACTTGCATGGGACCTAAGAATGCACCCAAGGACACAGATTTCATTTTTTCAACTAATTTATCTGCACTGGAGCATGTGCATGTAGTTCAAATTTAAATTACGCACATAAAATGCATTGAAAATTAAGTTAATGCATAAAAATGTCCGAACGAACCCAAAAATTCACAAAAATTCAGACAACACTCCTGTTGTTCTATGTTGACACGAGAAAAAAATTTAAATCAATAAGAGGCAATGGATATCGTTTCGTCCCCAAAGGTGGGACGTTCCTACCGAAAACCATCATGCTTGTTGTGAGAAGCTCCGGTTTGTGAGAAGCATATACCAAAACCTGCCCAAATGGCACAAAATTTGTACCACGGCATGTTGATTCCGCTCCATGATAGCATGCCAAGTTTCATGAATTTTAGACGAGTTTTGGATTTACTACAACTTAATAACCAGGCATCTCAATGTTTTGCCGGCAATCAACGGTGCCCCGGTGTTTGGAATTCATTCCCATTTCTTGCATGGGACCTAAGCATGCACCCAAGGACACAGATTTTATTTTTCAACCAATTTCAATGCACTAGAGCATGTGCATGTAGTTCAAATTTGAATTATGCACAAAAATGCATTGAAAACTCAGTTAATGCATAAAAATGTCCAAACAAACCCCGAGAAATCACAAAAATTCACACAACAGTCCTGTTGTTCTATGTTGACACGAGAAAAAAATTTGAAAGCAATAAGAGGCAATGGATATTGTTTCGTCCCCAAAGGTGGAACGTTCCCTACCGAAAACCATCATGCTTGTTGTGAGAAGCTCCGGTTTGTGAGAAGCATATACCCAAACCTGCCCCAAATGGGACAAAATTTGTACCACGACATGTTGATGCCGCTCCATGATAGCATGCCAAGTTTCATGAATTTCAGACGAGTTTTGGATTTACTAGAATCTAAAAACCAGGCATCTCAATGTTTTGTCGGCAATCAACGGTGCCCCGGTGTTTGAAATTCATTCCCATTTCTTGTATGGGACCTAAGCATGCACCCAAGGACACAAATTTAATTTTTCAACCAATTTATATGCACTGGAGCATGTGCATGTAGTTCAAATTTGAATTATGCACACAAAATGCATTGAAAACTCAGTTAATGCATAAAAATGTCCAAACGAACCCCGAAAAATCACAAAAAATCACACAGCACTCCTATTGTTCTATGTTGACACGAGAAAAAAATTCGAAAGCAATAAGAGGAAATGGATATTGTTTCGTCCCAAAGGTGGGAGGTTCCCTACTGAAAACCATCATGCTTGTTGTGAGAAGCTCCGGTTCGTGAGAAGCGTATACCCAAACCTGTCCCAAATGGGATAAAATTTGTACCACGGCATGTTGATGCCGCTCCATGAGAGCATGTCAAGTTTCATGAATTTCCGACGTGTTTTGGATTTACTAGAATCTAAAAACCAGGCATCTCAATGTTTTGCCTGCAATCAACGGTGCCCTGTTGTTTGAATTTTCATTCCCATTTCTTGCATGGGACCTCAGCATGCACCCAAGGACACATATTTGATTTTTCAACCAATTTATATGCACTGGAGTATGTGCATGTAGTTCAAATTTGAATTATGCACATAAAATGCATTGAAAACTCACTTAATACATAAAAATGTCCAAACAAACCCCAAAAAATCACAAAAATTCACACAACACTCCTGTTGTTCTATGTTGACACGAGAAAAAAATTTGAAAGCAATAAGAGCCAATGGATATTGTTTCGTCCCCAAAGGTGGGACGTTCCCTAACGAAAACCATCATGCTTGTTGTGAGAAGCTCCAGTTTGTTAGAAGCATATACCCAAACCTACCCCAAATGGGACAAATTTTGTACCACGGCATGTTGATACCGCTCCATGATAGCATGCCAAGTTTCATGACTTTCAGACGAGTTTCGGATTTACTAGAATTTAAACACCAGGCATATCAACGTTTTGCCGGCAATCAACGGCGCCCCGGTGTTTGAAATGCATTCCCATTTCTTGCATGGGACCTACGCATGCACCCAAGGACACAGATTTGATTTTTCAACCAATTTATATGCACTAGAGCATGTGCTGGTAGTTCAAATTTGAATTACGCACATAAAATGCATTGAAAACTCAGTTAATGCATAAAAATGTCCAAACGAACCCTGAAAAATCACAAAAATTCACACAACACTCCTGTTGTTCTATGTTGACACGAGAAAAAAATTTGAAAGCAATAAGAGGCAATGGATATTGTTTCGTCCCCAAATGTGGGACGTTCCCTACCGAAAACCATCATGCTTGTCGTGAGAAGCTCCGGTTTGTGAGAAGCATATACCCAAACATGCCCCAAATGGGACAAAATTTGTACCACGACTTGTTGATGCCGCTCCATGATAGCATGCCAAGTTTCATGAATTTCAGACGAGTGTTGGATTACTAGAATCTAAAAACCAGGCATCTCAATGTTTTGCCGGCAATCAACGGTGCCCAAGTGTTTGAAATTCATTCCCATTTCTTGTATGGGATGTAAGCATGCACCCAAGGACACAGATTTGATTTTTCAACCAATTTATATGCACTGGAGCATGTGCATGTAGTTCAAATTTGAATTATGCACATGAAATGCATTGAAAACTCAGTTAATGAATAAAAATGTCCAAACAAACCCCGAAAAATCACAAAAATTCACACAACACTCCTGTTGTTCTATGTTGACACGAGCAAACATTTGAAAGCAATAAGAGGCAATGGATATCGTTTCGTCCCCAAAGGTGGGACGTTCCCTAACGAAAACCATCATGCTTGTTGTGAGAAGCTCCAGTTTGTGAGAAGCATATACCCAAACCTGGCCCAAATGGGACAAAATTTGTACCATGGCATGTTGATACCGCTCCATGATAGCATGCCAAGTTTCATGAATTTCAGACGAGTTTTGGATTTACTAGAATTTAAAAACCAGGCATCTCAATGTTTTGCCGGCAATCAACGGTGCCCAAGTGTTTGAAATTCATTCCCATTTCTTGTATGTGATCTAAGCATGCACCCAAGGACACAGATTTGATTTTTCAACCAATCTATATGCACTTGAGCATGTGCATGTAGTTCAAATTTGAATTATGCACACAAAATGCATTGAAAACTCAGTTAATGCATAAAAATGTCCAAACGAACCCCGAAAAATCACAAAAATCCACACAACACTCCTGTTGCTATATGTTGACACGAGAAAAAAATTGAAAGCAATAAGAGGCAATGGATATCATTTCGTCCCCAAAGGTGGGACGTTCGCTACCGAGACCCATCATGCTTGTTATGAGAAGCTCCATTTTGTGAAAAGCATATACCCAAACCTGCCCCAAATGGGACAAAATTTGTACCACGACATGTTGATGCTGCTCCATGATAGCATGCCAAGTTTCATGAATTTCAGACGAGTTTTGGATTTACTAGAATTTAAAAACCAGGCATCTCAATGTTTTGCCGGCAGTCAACGGTGCCCAAGTTTTTGAAATTCATTCCCATTTCTTGTATGGGATGTAAGCATGCACCCAAGGACACAGATTTGATTTTTCAACCAATTTATATGCACTGGAGCATGTGCATGTAGTTCAAATTTGAATTATCCACACAAAATGCATTGAAAACTCAGTTAATGCATAAAAATGTCCAAACAAACCCCGAAAAATCACAAAAATCCACACAACACTCCTGTTGTTCTATGTTGACACGAGAAAAAAAATTGAAAGCAATAAGAGGCATTGGATATCGTTTCGTCCCCAAAGGTGGGACGTTCCCTACCGAAAACCATCATGCTTGTTATGAGAAGCTCCGGTTTGTGAAAAGCATATACCCAAACCTGCCCCAAATGGGACAAATTTTGTACCACGACATGTTGATGCCGCTCCATGATAGCATGCCAAGTTTCATGAATTTCAGACGAGTTTTTGATTTACTAGAATTTAAAAACCAAGCATCTCAATGTTTTGCCGGCAATCAACGGTTCCCCGATGTTTGAAATTCATTCCCATTACTTGCATGGGACCTAAGCATGCACCCAAGGACACATATTTGATTTTTTCCAACTAATTTATCTGCACTGGAGCATGTGCATGTAGTTCAAATTTGAATTACGCACATAAAATGCATTGAAAACTAAGTTAATGCATAAAAATGTCCAAACGAACCCCAAAAATCACAAAAATTCACACAACACTCCTATTGTTCTATGTTGACACGAGAACAAAAATTGAAAGCAATAAGAGGCAATGGATATCGTTTCGTCCCCAAAGGTGGTACGTTCCCTACCGAAAACCATCATGCTTGTTGTGAGAATCTCCGGTTTGTGAGAAGCATATACCCAAACCTGCCTCAAATGGGACAAATTTTGTACCACGGCATGTTGATGCCGCTCCATGATAGCATGCCAAGTTTCATCAATTTCAGACGAGTTTTTGATTTACTAGAATTTAAAAACCAAGCATCTCAATGTTTTGCCGGCAATCAACGGTTCCCCGATGTTTGAAATTCATTCCCATTACTTGCATGGGACCTAAGCATGCACCCAAGGACACATATTTGATTTTTTCCAACTAATTTATCTGCACTGGAGCATGTGCATGTAGTTCAAATTTGAATTACGCACATAAAATGCATTGAAAACTAAGTTAATGCATAAAAATGTCCAAACGAACCCCAAAAATCACAAAAATTCACACAACACTCCTATTGTTCTATGTTGACACGAGAACAAAAATTGAAAGCAATAAGAGGCAATGGATATCGTTTCGTCCCCAAAGGTGGGACGTTCCCTACCGAAAACCATCATGCTTGTTGTGAGAATCTCCGGTTTGTGAGAAGCATATACCCAAACCTGCCTCAAATGGGACAAATTTTGTACCACGGCATGTTGATGCCGCTCCGTGATAGCATGCCAAGTTTCATGAATTTCAGACGAGTTTTGGATTTACTAGAATTTAAAAACCAGGCATCTCAATGTTTTGTCGGCAATCAACGGTGCCCCGGTGTTTGAAGTTCATTCCCATTTATTGAATGGGACCTAAGCATGCACCCAAGGACACAGATTTGATTTTTCAACCAATTTATATGCACTGGAGCATGTGCATGTAGTTCAAATTTGAATTATGCACAAAAAATGCATTGAAAACTCAGTTAATGATAAAAATGTCCAAACGAACCCCGAAAAATCACAAAAATTCACACAACACTCCTGTTGTTCTATGTTGACATGAGAAAAAAAATTGAAAGCAATAAGAGGCAATGGATATTGTTTCGTCCCGAAAGGTGAGACATTCCCTACCAAAAACCATCATGCTTGTTGTGACAAGCTCCGGTATGTGACAAGCATATACCCTAACCTGCCCCAAATGGGACAAAATTTGTACCTCGACATGTTGATGCCGCTCCATGATAGCATGCCAAGTTTCATGAATTTCAGACCAGTTTTGGATTTACTAGAATTTAAAAACCAGGCATCTCAATGTTTTGCCGGCAATCAATGGTGCCCCGGTGTTTGAAGTTCATGACCATTTCTTGAATGGGACCTTAGTATGCACCCAAGGACACAGATTTGATTTTTCAACCAATTTATATGCACTGGAGCATGTGCATGTAGTTCAAATTTGAATTATGCACAAAAACTGCATTGAAAAACTCAATTAATGCATAAAAATGTCCAAACGAACCCCGAAAAATCACAAAAATACACACAACACTTCTGTTGTTCTATGTTGGAACGAGAAAAAAATTTGAAAGCAATAAGAGGCAATGGATATCATTTCGTCCCCAAAGGTAGGATGTTCCCTACCAAAAACCATCATGCTTGTTATGACAAGCTCCGGTATGTGAGAAGCATATACCCAAACCTCCCCCAAATGGGACAAAATTTGTACCACGACATGTTGATGCCGCTCCATGATAGCATGCCAAGTTTCATGAATTTCAGACGAGTTTTGGATTTACTAGAATTTAAAAACCAGGCATCTCAATGTTTTGCCGACAATCAACGGTGCCCCGTTGTTTGAAATTCATTCCCATTTCTTGCATGGGACCTACGATTTTTCAACCAATTTAGTTGCGCTGGAGCATGTGCATGTAGTTCAAATTTGAATTACGCCCATAAAATGCATAGAAAACTCAGTTAATGCATAAAAATGTCCAAACGAACCCCGAAAAATCACAAAAAACACACGACACTCCTGTTGTTCTATGTTGACACGAGAAAAAAATTGAAAGCAATAAGAAGCAATGGATATCGTTTCGTCCCCACAAGTGGGCCGTTCCCTACCGAAAACCATCATGCTTGTTGTGAGAATCTCCGGTGTGTGAGAAGCATATACCCAGACCTGCCCCAAATGGGACAAAATTTGTACCACGGCATGTTTATGCCGCTCCATGATAGCGTGCCAAGTTTCATGAATTTCAGACGAGTTTTCGATTTACTAGAATTTAAAAAACAGGCATCTCAATGTTTTGCCGGCAATCAACGGCTCCCCGGTGTTTGAAATTCATTCCCATTTCTTGCATGGGACCTAAGGATGCACCAAAGGACAAAGATTTGATTTTTCAACCAATTTATATGCACTGGAGCATGTGCGTGTACTTCATATTTGAATTATGCACATAAAATGCATTGAAAACTCAGTTAATGCATAAAATGTCCAAACGAACCCCGAAAAATCACAAAAATACACACAACACTCCTGTTGTTCTATGTTGACACGAGAAAAAAAATTGAAAGCAATAAGAGGCAATGGATATCGTTTCGTCCCCAAAGGTGGGACGCTCCCTACCGAAAACCATCATGATTGCTGTGAGAAGCTCCGGTTTGTGAGAAGCATATCCCCTAACCTGCCCCAAATGGGACAAAATTTGTACCACGGCATGTTGATGCCGCTCCATGATAGCATGCCAAGTTTCATGAATTTCAGACGAGTCTTGGATTTACTAGAATTTGAAAACCAGGCATCTCAATGTTTTGCCGGCAATCAACGGTGCCCCCGTGTTTGAAATTCATTCCCATTTCTTGCATGGCACTTAAGCATGCACCCAAGGAAGCAGATTTGATTTTTCAACCAAAATATATGTGCTAGAGCCTGTGCATGTAGTTCAAATTTGAATTACGCACATAAAATGCATTCAAAACTAAGTTAATGCATAAAAATGTCCAGACGGACCCCTAAAAATCACAAAAATTAACACAACACTCCTGTTGTTCTATGTTGACACGAGAACAAAAATTGAAAAAAAAATTGAAAGCAATACGAGGCAATGGATATCATTTCGTCCCCAAAGGTGGGACGTTCCCTACCAAAAACCATCATGCTTCTTGTGACAAGCTCCAATTTAGTTCCACTCGAGCATGTGCATGTAGTTCAAATTTGAATTACGCCCATAAAATGCATAGAAAACTCAGTTAATGCATAGAAATGTCCAAACGAACCCCGAAAAATCACACAACACTCCTGTTGTTCTATGTTGACACGAGAAAAAAAAATTGAAAGCAATAAGAGGCAATGGATATCGTTTCGTCCCCACAAGTCGGATGTTCCCTACCGAAAACCATCATGCTTGTTGTGAGAATCTCCGGTTTGTGAGAAGCATATACCCAAACCTGCCCAAAATGGGACAAATTTTGTTCCACGGAATGTTGATGCCGCTCCATGATAGCATGCCAAGTTTCATGAATTTCAGACGAGTTTTGGATTTACTAGAATTTCAAAACCAGGTATCTTAATGTTTTGTCGGCAATCAACGGTGCCCCGGTATTTGAAGTTCATTCCCATTTCTTGAATGGGACCTAAGCATGCACCCAAGGACACAGATTTGATTTTTCAACCAATTTATATGCACTGGAGCATGTGCATATAGTTCAAATTTGAATTATGCACAAAAAATGCATTGAAAACTCAGTTAATGATAAAAATTTCCAAACAAACCCCGAAAAGTCACAAAAAATCACACAACACTCCTGTTGTTCTATGTTGACACGAGAAAAAAATTGAAAGCAATAAGAGGCAATGGATATTGTTTCGTCCCCAAAGGTGGGACATTCCCTACCAAAAACCATCATGCTTGTTGTGACAAGCTCCGGTATGTGACAAGCATATACCCTAACCTGCCCCAAATGGGACAAAATTTGTACCTCGACATGTTGATGCCGCTCCATGATAGCATGCCAAGTTTCATGAATTTCAGACAAGTTTTGGATTTACTAGAATTTAAAAACCAGGCATCTCAATGTTTTGCCGGCAATCAATGGTGCCCCGGTGTTTGAAGTTCATGACCATTTCTTGAATGGGACCTAAGTATGCACCCAAGGACACAGATTCGATTTTTCAACCAATTTATATGCACTAGAGCATGTGCATGTAGTTCAAATTTGAATTATGCACAAAAAATGCATTGAAAAACTCAGTTAATGCATAAAAATGTCCAAACGAACCCCGAAAAATCAGAAAAATACACACAACACTTCTGTTGTTCTATGTTGGCACAAGAAAAAAATTTGAAAGCAATAAGAGGCAATGGATATCATTTCGTCCCCAAAGGTGGGACGTTCCCTACCAAAAACCATAATGCTTGTTATGACAAGCTCCGGTATGTGAGAAGCATATACCCAAACCTTCCCCAAATGGGACAAAATTTGTACCACGACATGTTGATGCCGCTCCATGATAGCATGCCAAGTTTCATGAATTTCAGACGAGTTTTGGATTTACTAGAATTTATAAACCAGGCATCTCAATGTTTTGCCGGCAATCAACGATGCCCCGTTGTTTGAATTTTCATTCCCATTTCTTGCATGGGACCTAAGCATGCACCCAAGGACACAGATTTGATTTTTCAACCAATTTATATGAACTGGAGCATGTGCATGTAGTTCAAATTTGAATTATGCACATAAAATGCATTGAAAACTCTGTTAATGCATAAAAATGTCCAAACGAACCCCGAAAAATCACAAAAATTCACACAACACTCCTGTTGTTCTATGTTTACACGAGAAAAAAAATTGAAAGCAATAAGAGGCAATGGATATCATTTCCCCAAAGGACGTTGCCTACCGAAAACCATCATGCTTGTTGTGAGAAGCTCCGGTTTGCGAGAAGCATATACCCAAACCTGCCCCAAATGGGACAAAATTTGTACCACGACATGTTGATGCCGCTCCATGATAGCATGCCAAGTTTGATGAATTTCAGAAGAGTTTTGGATTTACTAGAATTTAAAAACCAGGCATCTCAATGTTTTGCCGGCAATCAACGGTGCCTCGGTGTTTGAAATTCATTCCCATTTCTTGCATGGGACCTAAGCATGCACCCAAGGACACAGATTTGTTTTTTTACCAATTTATAAGCACTGGAGCATGTCCATGTAGTTCAAATTTGAATTATGCACATAAAATGCATTGAAAACTTAGTTAATGCATAAAAATGTCCAAACGAACCCAGAAAAATCACAAAAAATCACACAACACTCCTGTTGTTCTATGTTGACACGAGAAAAAAAATTGAAAGCAATAAGAGGCAATGGATATTTTTTCGTCCCCAAAGGTGGGACGTTCCCTACCGAAAACCATCATGCTTGTTGTGAGAAGCGCCAGTTTGTGAGAAGCATATACCCAAACCTGCCCCAAATGGGACAAATTTTGTACCACGACATGATGATGCCACTCAATGATAGCATGCCAAGTTTGATGAATTCCAGACGAGTTTTGGATTTACTAGAATTTAAAAAACAGGCATCTCAATGTTTTGCCGGCAATCAACGGTTCCCCGGTGTTTGAAATTCATTCCCATTACTTGCATGGGACCTAAGCATGCACCAAAGGACACAGATTTGATTTTTTTCAACTAATTTATCTGCACTGGAGCATGTGTATGTAGTTCGAATTTGAATTACGCACATAAATGCATTGAAAACTAAGTTAATGCATAAAAATGTCCAAATGAACCCCAAAAATCACAATAATTCACACAACACTCCTGTTGTTCTATATTGACACGAGAAAAAAATTTGAAATCAATACGAGGCAATGGGTATCGTTTTGTCCCCAAAGGTGGGACGGTCCCTACAGAAAACCATCATGCTTGTTGTGAGAAGCTCCGGTTTGTGAGAAGCATATACCCAAACCTCCCCAAATGGCACAAAATTTGTACCACGGCATATTGATGCCGCTCCGTGATAGCATGCCAAGTTTCATGAATTTCAGTCGAGTTTTGAATTTACTAGAATTTAAAAACCAGGCATCTCAATGTTTTGCCGGCAATCAACGGTGCCCCGGTGTTTGAATTTTCATTCCCATTTCTTGCATGGGACCTAAGCATGCAGCCAAGGACACATATTTCATTTTTCAACCAATTTATATGTACTAGAGCATGTGCATGTAGTTCTAATTTGAATTATGCACATAAAATGCATTGAATACTAAGTTAATGCATAAAAATGTCCAAACAAACCCCGAAAATTCACAAACATTCACACAACACTCCTGTTGTTCCATGTTGACACGAGAAAAAAAATTTGAAATCAATAAGAGGCAATGGATATCGTTTCGTCCCCAAAGGTGGGACGTTCCCTACCGAAAACCATCATGCTTGTTGTGAGAAGCTCAAGTTTGTGAGAAGCATATACCCAAACCTGCCACAAATGGCACAAAAGTTGTACCACGGCATGTTGATGCCCCTCCATGATAGCTTGCCAAGTTTCATGAATTTCAGACGAGTTTTGGATTTACTAGAATCTAAAAACTACTCATCTCAATGTTTTGCCGGCAATCAACGGTGCCCCGGTGTTTGAATTTTCCATCCCATTTCATGCATGGGAACTAAGCATGTAGCCAAGGACACATATTTGATTTTCCAACCAATTTATATGCATTGGAGCATGTGCATGTAGTTAAAATTTTAATTATGCACATAAAACGCATTGAAAACTCAGTTAATCCATAAAAATGTCCAATAGAACCCCAAAAAATCACAAAAAATCACACAACACTCCTGTTGTTCTATGTTGACATGAGAAAAAAAATTGAAAGCAATAAGAGGCAATGGATATCGTTTCGTCCCCAAAGGTGGGACATTGCCTACCGAAAACCATCATGCTTGTTGTGAGAAGCTCCGGTTTGCGAGAAGAATATACCCAAACTTGCCCCAAATGGGATAAAATTTGTACCACGACATGTTGATGCCGCTCCATGATAGCATGCCAAATTTGATGAATTTCAGTAGATATTGGGATTTACTAGAATTTAAAAACCAGGCATCTCAATGTTTTGCCGGCAATCAACGGTGCCCCGGTGTTTGAAATCCATTCCCATTTCTTGCATGGGACCTAAGCAGGCACCCAAGGACACATATTTGATTTTTCAACTAATTTATATGCACTAGAGCATGTAGTTCAAATTTGAATTATGCACATAAAATGCATTGAAAACTCAGTTAATGCAAAAAAATGTCCAAACAAACCCCGAAAAGTCACAAAAATTCACACAACACACATGTGGTTCTATGTTGACATGAGAAAAAAATTTGAAAACAACAAGAGGAAATGGATATCGTTTCGTCCCCAAAGGTGGGACGTTCCCTACCGAAAACCGTCATGCTTGCTGTGAGAAGCTCCGGTTCGTGAGGAGCATATACCCAAACTTGCACCAAATGGGATAAAATTTGTACCACGGCATGTTGGTGCTGCTCCATGATAGCATGCCAAGTTTCATGAATTTCAGACGAGTTTTGGACTTAGTAGAATTTAAAAACCAGGCATCTCAATATTTTGCCGGCAATCAACGGTCCCCGGTGTTTGAAATTCATTCCCAATTCTTGCATGTGACCTAAGCATGCACCAAAGGACACATATTTTATTTTTCAACCAATTTATATGCACTAGAGCATGTGCATGTAGTTCAAATTTGAATTATGCACATAAAATGCATTGAAAACTCGGTTAATGCATAATAATGTCCAAACAAACCCCGAAAAATCACAAAAATTCACACAACACTCCTGTTGTTCTATGTTGACACGAGAAAAAAATTTGAAAGCAATAAGAGGCA
This sequence comes from Triticum aestivum, assembly GCF_018294505.1. Taxonomy (NCBI): domain Eukaryota; kingdom Viridiplantae; phylum Streptophyta; class Magnoliopsida; order Poales; family Poaceae; genus Triticum; species Triticum aestivum. The sequence goes on along the minus strand of NC_057805.1, from coordinate 171,941,072 downwards.
ATGGATATCTTTCGTCCCCAAAGGTGGGACGTTCCCTACCGAAAACCATCATGCTTGTTGTGAGAAGCTCCGGTTCGTGAGAAGCATATACCCAAACCTGCCCCAAATGGGACAAAATTTGTACCACGGCAGGTTGATGCGGCTCCATGATAGCATGCCAAGTTTCATGAATTTCCGACATGTTTTGGATTTACTAGAATTTAAAAACCAGGCATCTCAATGTTTTGCCGGCAATTAACGGTGCCCCGGTGTTTGAAATTCAGTCCAATTTCTTGCATAGGACCAAAGCATGCATCCAAGGACACAGATTTGAATTTTCAACCAATTTATATGCACTAGAGCATGTGCATGTAGTTCAAATTTCAATTATGCACATAAAATGCATTAAAAACTCAGTTAATGCATAAAAATGTCCAAACGAACCCCGAAAAATCACAAAAATTCACACAACACTCCTGTTGTTCTGTGTTGACACAAGAAAAAAATTGGAAGCAATAAGAGGCAATGGATATCATTTTGTCCCCAAGGGTCGGATGTTCCCTACCAAAAACCATCATGCTTGTTGTGAGAAGCTCCGATTTGTGAGAAGCATATACCCAAACCTGCCCCCAAATTGGACAAAATTGGAACCACAGCATGTTGATGCCGCTCCATGATAGCATGCCAAGTTTCATGGATTTCAAACGAGTTTTGGATTTAGTAGATTTTAAAAACCAGGCATCTCAATGTTTTGTCGGCAATCAACGGTCCCCCGGTGTTTGAAATTCATTCCCATTTCTTGCATGGGACCTAAGCATGCACCCAAGGACACAGATTTGATTTTGCAACCAATTTATATGCACTAGAGCATGTGCATGTAGTTCAAATTTCAATTATGCACATCAAATGCATTGTAAACTCAGTTTATGCATAAAAATGTCCAAACGAACCCCGAAAAATAACAAAAATTCACACAACACTCCTGTTGTTCTATGTTGACACGAGAAAAAAAATTGAAAGCAATAAGCGGCAATGGATATCGTTTCGTCCCCAAAGGTGGGACATTCCCTACCGAAAACCATCATGATTGTTCTGAGAAGCTCCGGTTTGCGAGAAGCATATCCCCTAACCTGCCCCAAATGGGACAAAATTTGTACCATAGCATGTTGATGCCGCTCCATGATAGCATGCCAAGTTTCATGAATTTCAGACGAGTCTTGGATTTACTAGAATTTGAAAACCAGGCATCTCGATGTTTTGCCGGCAATCAACGGTGCCCCGGTGTTTGAAATTGATTCCCATTTCTTGCATGGGACTTAAGCATGCACCCAAGGACGCAGATTTGATTTTTCAACCAAAATATATGTGCTAGAGCATGTGCATGTAGTTTAAATTTGAATTGCGCACATAAAATGCATTCAAAACTAAGTTAATGCATAAAAATGTCCAAACGGACCCCGAAAAATCAAAAAAATTAACACAACACTCCTGTTGTTCCATGTTGACACGAGAACAAAAATTGAAAAAAAAATTGAAAGCAATAAGAGGCAATGGATATCATTTCGTCCCCAAAGGTGGGACGTTCCCTACCAAAAACCATCATGCTTGTTGTGACAAGCTCCAATTTAGTTGCACTGGAGCATGTGCATGTAGTTCAAATTTGAATTACGCCCATAAAATGCATAGAAAACTCAGTTAATGCATAAAAATGTTCAAACGAACCCCGAAAAATCACAAAAATCACACAACACTCCTGTTGTTCTATGTTGACACGAGGAAAAAAATTGAAAGCAATAAGAGGCAATGGATATCGTTTCGTCCCCACAAGTGGGACGTTCCCTACCGTAAACCATCATGCTTGTTGTGAGAATCTCCGGTTTGTGAGAAGCATATACCCAAACCTGCCTCAAATGGGACAAATTTTGTACCACGACATGTTGATGCCGCTCCATGATAGCATGCCAAGTTTCATGAATTTTAGACGAGTTTTGGATTTACTAGAATTTAAAAACCAGGCATCTCAATGTTTTGTCGGCAATCAACGGTGCCCCGGTGTTTGAAGTTCATTTCCATTTCTTGAATGGGACCTAAGCATGCACCCAAGGGCACAGATTTGATTTTTCAACCAATTTATATGCACTGGAGCATGTGCATGTAGTTCAAATTTGAATTATGCACAAAAAATGCATTGAAAACTCAGTTAATGATAAAAATGTCCAAACGAACCCCCAAAAATCACAAAAATTCACACAACACTCATGTTGTTCTATGTTGACACGAGCAAAAAAAAAATTGAAAGCAATAAGAGGCAATGGATATTGTTTCGTCCCCAAAGGTGGGACATTCCCTACCAAAAACCATCATGCTTGTTGTGACAAGCTCCGGTATGTGAGAAGCATATACCCAAACCTGCCCCAAATGGGACAAAATTTGTACCACGACATGTTGATGCCGCTCCATGATAGCATGCCAAGTTTCATGAATTTCAGACGAGTTTTGGATTTACTAGAATCTAAAAACCAGGCATCTCAATGTTTTGCCGGCAATCAACGGTGCCCCGGTGTTTGAAGTTCATTCCCATTTCTTGAATGGGACCTAAGTATGCACCAAGGACACAGATTTGATTTTTGAACCAATTTATTTGCACTGGAGCATGTGCATGTAGTTCAAATTTGAATTATGCACAAAAAATTCATTGAAAACTCAGTTAATGCATAAAAATGTCCAAACGAACCCCGAAAAATCACAAAAATCACACAACACTCCTGTTGTTCTATGTTGACACGAGGAAAAAAATTGAAAGCAATAAGAGGCAATGGATATCGTTTCGTCCCCACAAGTGGGACGTTCCCTACCGAAAACCATCATGCTTGTTGTGAGAATCTCCGGTTTGTGAGAAGCATATACCCAAACCTGCCCCAAATGGGACAAAATTTGTACCACGACATGTTGATGCCGCTCCATGATAGCATGCCAAGTTTCATGAATTTCAGACGAGTTTTGGATTTACTAGAATCTAAAAACCAGGCATCTCAATGTTTTGCCGGCAATCAACGGTGCCCCGGTGTTTGAAGTTCATTCCCATTTCTTGAATGGGACCTAAGTATGCACCAAGGACACAGATTTGATTTTTGAACCAATTTATTTGCACTGGAGCATGTGCATGTAGTTCAAATTTGAATTATGCACAAAAAATTCATTGAAAACTCAGTTAATGCATAAAAATGTCCAAACGAACCCCGAAAAATCACAAAAATCACACAACACTCCTGTTGTTCTATGTTGACACGAGGAAAAAAATTGAAAGCAATAAGAGGCAATGGATATCGTTTCGTCCCCACAAGTGGGACGTTCCCTACCGAAAACCATCATGCTTGTTGTGAGAATCTCCGGTTTGTGAGAAGCATATACCCAAACCTGCCTCAAATGGGACAAATTTTGTACCACGACATGTTGATGCCGCTCCATAATAGCATGCCAAGTTTCATGAATTTTAGACGAGTTTTGGATTTACTAGAATTTAAAAACCAGGCATCTCAATGTTTTGTCGGCAATCAACGGTGCCCCGGTGTTTGAAGTTCATTTCCATTTCTTGAATGGGACCTAAGCATGCACCCAAGGACACAGATTTGATTTTTCAACCAATTTATATGCACTTGAGCATGTGCATGTAGTTCAAATTTGAATTATGCACAAAAAATGCATTGAAAACTGAGTTAATGATAAAAATGTCCAAATGAACCCCCAAAAATCACAAAAATTCACACAACACTCATGTTGTTCTATGTTGACACGAGCAAAAAAAATTGAAAGCAATAAGAGACAATGGATATTGTTTCGTCCCCAAAGGTGGGACATTCCCTACCAAAAACCATCATGCTTGTCGTGACAAGCTCCGGTATGTGAGAAGCATATACCCCAACCTGCCCCAAATGGGACAAAATTTGTACCACGACATGTTGATGCCGCTCCATGATAGCATGCCAAGTTTCATGAATTTCAGACGAGTTTTGGATTTACTAGAATCTAAAAACCAGGCATCTCAATGTTTTGCCGGCAATCAACGGTGCCCCGGTGTTTGAAGTTCATTCCCATTTCTTGAATGGGACCTAAGTATGCACCCAAGGACACAGATTTGATTTTTCAACCAATTTATATGCACTGGAGCATGTGCATGTAGTTCAAATTTGAATTATGCACAAAAAATTCATTGAAAAACTCAGTTAATGCATAAAAATGTCCAAACGAACCCCGAAAAATCACAAAAATACACACAACACTCCTGTTGTTCTATGTTGGCATGAGAAAAAAAATTTAAAGCAATAAGAGGCAATGGATATCATTTCGTCCCCAAAGGTGGGACGTTCCCTACCGAAAACCATCATGCTTGTTGTGAGAAGCTCCGGTTTCTGAGAAGCATATACCCAAACCTGCCCCAAATGGGCCAAAATTTGTACCACGACATGTTGATGCCGCTCCATGATAGCATGCCAAGTTTCATGAATTTCAGACGAGTTTTGGATTTACTAGAATCTAAAAACCAGGTATCTCAATGTTTTGCTGGCAATCAACGATGCCCCATTGTTTGAATTTTCATTCCCATTTCTTGCATGGGACCTAAGCATGCACCCAAGGACACAAATTTGATTTTTCAACCAATTTATACGCACTGGAGCATGTGCATGTTTATCAGATTTGAATTATGCACATAAAATGCATTGAAAACACAGTTAATGCATAAAAATGTCCAAAGAAACCCTGAAAAATCAAAAAAATTCACACAACACTCCTTTTGTTCTATGTTGACTCGAGAAATTTTTTTGAAAGCAATAAGAGGCAATGGATATCGTTTCGTCCCCAAAGGTGAGACGTTCCCTAACGAAAACCATCATGCTTGTTGTGAGAAGCTCCAGTTTTTGAGAAGCATATACCCAGACCTGCCCCAAATGGGACAAAATTTGTACCACGGCATGTTGATACCGCTCCATGATAGCATGCCAAGTTTCATGAATTGCAGACGAGTTTTTGATTTACTAGAATTTAAAAACCAGGCATCTCAATGTTTTGCACACAATCAACGGTCCCCGGTGTTTGAAATTCATTCCCATTTCTTGCATGGGACCTAAGCACGCACCAAAGGACAAAGATTTGAGTTTTCAACCAATTTATATGCACTGGTGCATGTGCATGTAGTTCAAATTTGAATTATGCACATAAAATGCATAGAAAACTGAGTTAATGCATAAAAATGTCCAAACGAACCCCGAGAAATCACAAAAATTCACACAACACTCCTGTTGTTCTATGTTGACACGAGAAAAAAAAAATGCAAGCAATAAGAGGCAATCGATATTGTTTCGTCCCCAAAGGTGGGACGTTCCCTACCGAAAACCATCATGCTTGTTGTGAGAAGCCCCGGTTTCTGAGAAGCATATACCCAAACCTGCCCCAAATGGGCCAAAATTTGTACCACGGCACGTTGATGCCGCTCCATGATAGCATGCCAAGTTTCATGAATTTCAGACGAGTTTTGGATTTACTAGAATTTAAAAAACAGGCATCTCAATGTTTCGCCGGCAATCAACGGTACCCCGGTGTTTGAAATTCATTCTCATTTCTTGCATTGGACCTAAGCATGCACCCAAGGACACAGATTTGATTTTTCAACCAATTTATATGCACTGGAGCATGTGCATGTAGTTCAAATTTGAATTATGCACATAAAATGCATTGAAAACTCAGTTAATGCATAAATATGTCCAAACGAACCCCGAAAAATCACAAAAAATCACACAACACTCCTGTTGTTCTATGTTGACATGAGAATTTTTTTTGAAAGCAATAAGAGGCAATGGATATTGTTTCGTCCCCAAAGGTGGGACGTTCCCTACCTAAAACCATCATGCTTGTTGTGAGAAGCTCCGGTTTCTGAGAAGCATATACCCAAACCTGCCCCAAATGGGACAAAATTTGTACCACGACAAGTTGATTCCGCTCCATGATAGCATGCCAAGTTTCATGAATTTCAGACGAGTTTTGGATTTACTAGAATCTAAAAACCAGGCATCTCAATGTTTTGCCGGCAGTCAACGGTGCCGCGTTGTTTGAATTTTCATTCCCATTTCTTGCATGGGACCTAAGCATGCACCCAAGGGCACAAATTTGATTTTTCAACCACTTTAAATGCACTGGAGCATGTGCATGTTGTTCAAATTTGAATTATGCACATAAAAAGCATTGAAAACTCAGTTAATATATAAAAATGTCCAAACAAACCCCGAAAAAGCACAAAAATTCACACAACACTCCTGTTGTTCTATGTTGACACGAGAAAAAAATTTGAAAGCAATAAATGGAAATGGATATCGTTTCGTCCCCAAAGGTGAGACATTCCGTACCGAAAACCATCATGCTTGTTGTGAGAAGCTCGAGTTTGTGAGAAGCATATACCCAAACCTACCCCAAATGGGACAAAAATTGTACCGCGGCAAGTTGAAACCGCTCCATGATAGCATGCCAAGTTTCATGAATTTCAGACGAGTTTTGGATTTACTAGAATTTAAAAACCAGGCATCTCAATGTTATGCTGGCAATCAACGGTGCCCCAGTGTTTGAAATTCATTCCCATTTCTTGCATGGGACCTAAACATGCACCCAAGGACACGGATTTGATTTTTCAACCAATTTATATGCACTGGAGCAGGTGCATGTAGTTCATTATGCACATAAAATGCATTGAAAACTCAGTTAATGCATAAAAATGTCCAAACGAACCCCGAGAAATCACAAAAATTCACACAACACTCCTGTTGTTCTATGTTGACATAAGGAAAAAAAATTGAAAGCAATAAGAGGCAATGGATATCGTTTCGTCCCCAAAGGTGGGACGTTCCCTACCGAAAACCATCATGCTTGTGGTGAGAAGCTCCGGTTTCTAAGAAGCATATACCCAAACCTGCCCCAAATGGGACAAAATTTGTACCACGACATGTTGATGCCGCTCCATGATAGCATGCCAAGTTTCATGAATTTCAGACGAGTTTTGGATTTACTAGAATCTAAAAACCAGGCATCTCAATGTTTTCCCGGCAATCAACGGGGCCCCGGTGTTTGGAAGTTCATTCCCATTTCTTGAATGGGACCTAAGTATGCACCCAAGGACACAGATTTGATTTTTCAACCAATTTATATGCACTGGAGCATGTGCATGTAGTTCAAATTTGAATTATGCACAAAAAATTCATTGAAAAACTCAGTTAATGCATAAAAATGTCCAAACGAACCCCGAAAAATCACAAAAATACACACAACACTCCTGTTGTTCTATGTTGGCATGAGAAAAAAATTTGAAAGCAATAAGAGGCAATGGATATCATTTCGTCCCCAAAGGTGGGACGTTCCCTACCAAAAACCATCATGCTTGTCATGACAAGCTCCGGTATGTGAGAAGCATATACCCAAACCTTCCCCAAATGGGACAAAATTTGTACCACGACATGTTGATGCCGCTCCATGATAGCATGCCAAGTTTCATGAATTTCAGACGAGTTTTGGATTTACTAGAATTTAAAAACCAGGCATCTCAATGTTTTGCCGACAATCAACGGTGCCCCGTTGTTTGAAATTCACTCCCATTTCTTGCATGGGACCTAAGATTTTTCAACCAATTTAGTTGCACTGGAGCATGTGCATGTAGTTCAAATTTGAATTACGCCCATAAAATGCATAGAAAACTCAGTTAATGCATAAAATATTTCAAACGAACCCCGAAAAATCACAAAAATCACACAACACTCCTGTTGTTCTATGTTGACACAAGAAAAAAAATTGAAAGCAATAAGAAGCAATGGATATGGTTTCGTCCCCACAAGTGGGACGTTCCCTACCGAAAACCATCATGCTTGTTGTGAGAATCTCCGGTTTGTCAGAAGCATATACCCAAACCTGCCCCAAATGGGACAAAATTTGTACCACGACATGTTTATGCCGCTCCATGATAGCATGCCAAGTTTCATGAATTTCAGAAGAGTTTTCGATTTACTAGAATTTAAAAAACAGGCATCTCAATGTTTTGCCGGCAATCAACGGTGCCCCGGTGTTTGAAATTCAAATTTAGTTGCACTGGAGCATGTGCATGTAGTTCAAATTTGAATTATGCACATAAAATGCATTGAAAACTCAGTTAATGCATAAAAATGTCCAAACGAACCCCGAACAATCACAAAAATTCAGACAACACTCCTGTTGTTCTATGTTGACACGAGAAAAAAATTTGAAATCAATAAGAGGCAATGGATATTGTTTCGTCCCCAAAGGTGGGACGTTCCCTACCGAAAACCATCATGCTTGTTGTGAGAAGCTCCAGTTTCTGAGAAGCATATACCCTAACCTGCCCCAAATGGGCCAAAATTTGTACCACGACATGTTGATGCCGCTCCATGATAGCATGCCAAGTTTCATGAATTTTAGACGAGTTTTGGAATTACTAGAATCTAAAAACCAGGTATCTCAATGTTTTGCCGGCAATCAACGATGCCCCATTGTTTGAATTTTCATTCCCATTTCTTGCATGGGACCTAAGCATGCACCCAAGGACACAAATTTGATTTTTCAACCAATTTATACGCACTGGAGCATGTGCATCTTGTTCAAATTTGAATTATGCACATAAAATGCATTGAAAACTCAGTTAATGCATAAAAATGTCCAAACAAACCCTGAAAAATCAAAAAAATTCACACAACACTCCTTTTGTTCTATGTTGACACGAGAAAAAAAATTGAAAGCAATAAGAGGCAATGGATATCGTTTCGTCCCCAAAGGTGAGACGTTCCCTAACGAAAACCATCATGCTTGTTGTGAGAAGCTCCAGTTTGTGAGAAGCATATACCCAAACCTGCCCCAAATGAGACAAAATTTGTACCACGGCATGTTGATACCGCTCCATGATAGCATGGCAAGTTTCATGAATTTCAGACGAGTTTTGGATTTACTAGAATTTAAAAACCAGGCATCTCAATGTTTTGCACGCAATCAATGGTCCCCGGTGTTTGAAATTCATTCCCATTTCTTGCATGGGACCTAAGCATGCACCCAAGGACACAGATTTGATTTTTCAACCAATTTATATGCACTGGAGCATGTGCATGTAGTTCATTATGCACATAAAATGCATTGAAAACTCAGTTAATGCATAAAAATGTCCAAACGAACCCCGAGAAATCACAAAAATTCACACAACACTCCTGTTGTTCTATGTTGACACGAGGAAAAAAAAATTGAAAGCAATAAGAGGCAATGGATATCGTTTCGTCCCCAAAGGTGGGACGTTCCCTACCGAAAACCATCATGCTTGTGGTGAGAAGCTCCGGTTTCTAAGAAGCATATACCCAAACCTGCCCCAAATGGGACAAAATTTGTACCACGACATGTTGATGCTGCTCCATGATAGCATGCCAAGTTTCATGAATTTCAGACGAGTTTTGGATTTACTAGAATCTAAAAACCAGGCATCTCAATGTTTTGCCGGCAATAAACGGTGCCCCGGTGTTTGAAGTTCATTCCCATTTCTTGAATGGGACCTAAGTATGCACCCAAGGACACAGATTTGATTTTTCAACCAATTAATATGCACTGGAGCATGTGCATGTAGTTCAAATTTGAATTATGCACAAAAAATTCATTGAAAAACTCAGTTAATGCATAAAAATGTCCAAACGAACCCCAAAAAATCACAAAAATACACACAACACTCCTGTTGTTCTATGTTGGCATGAGAAAAAAATTTGAAAGCAATAAGAGGCAATGGATATCATTTCGTCCCCAAAGGTGGGACGTTCCCTACCAAAAACCATCATGCTTGTCATGACAAGCTCCGGTATGTGAGAAGCATATACCCAAACCATCCCCAAATGGGACAAAATTTGTACCACGACATGTTGATGCCGCTCCATGATAGCATGCCAAGTTTCATGAATTTCAGACGAGTTTTGGATTTACTAGAATTTAAAAACCAGGCATCTCAATGTTTTGCCGACAATCAACGGTGCCCCGTTGTTTGAAATTCACTCCCATTTCTTGCATGGGACCTAAGATTTTTCAACCAATTTAGTTGCACTGGAGCATGTGCATGTAGTTCAAATTTGAATTACGCCCATAAAATGCATAGAAAACTCAGTTAATGCATAAAAGTTTCCAAATGAACCCCGAAAAATCACAAAAATCACACAACACTCCTGTTGTTCTATGTTGACACAAGAAAAAAAAATTGAAAGCAATAAGAAGCAATGGATATGGTTTCGTCCCCACAAGTGGGACGTTCCCTACCGAAAACCATCATGCTTGTTGTGAGAATCTCCGGTTTGTCAGAAGCATATACCCAAACCTGCCCCAAATGGGACAAAATTTGTACCACGACATGTTTATGCCGCTCCATGATAGCATGCCAAGTTTCATGAATTTCAGACGAGTTTTCGATTTACTAGAATTTAAAAAACAGGCATCTCAATGTTTTGCCGGCAATCAATGGTGCCCCGGTGTTTGAAATTCAAATTTAGTTGCACTGGAGCATGTGCATGTAGTTCAAATTTGAATTATGCACATAAAATGCATTGAAAACTCAGTTAATGCATAAAAATGTCCAAACGAACCCCGAACAATCACAAAAATTCAGACAACACTCCTGTTGTTCTATGTTGACACGAGAAAAAAATTTGAAATCAATAAGAGGCAATGGATATTGTTTCGTCCCCAAAGGTGGGACGTTCCCTACCTAAAACCATCATGCTTGTTGTGAGAAGCTCCAGTTTCTGAGAAGCATATACCCTAACCTGCCCCAAATGGGCCAAAATTTGTACCACGACATGTTGATGCCGCTCCATGATAGCATGCCAAGTTTCATGAATTTTAGACGAGTTTTGGATTTACTAGAATCTAAAAACCAGGTATCTCAATGTTTTGCCGGCAATCAACGATGCCCCATTGTTTGAATTTTCATTCCCATTTCTTGCATGGGACCTAAGCATGCACCCAAGGACACAGATTTGATTTTTCAACCAATTTATACGCACTTGAGCATGTGCATCTTGTTCAAATTTGAATTATGCACAAAAAATGCATTGAAAACTCAGTTAATGCATAAATATGTCCAAACGAACCCCGAAAAATCACAAAAATTCACACAACACTCCTGTTGTTCTATGTTGACACGAGAATTTTTTTTGAAAGCAATAAGAGGCAATGGATATTGTTTCGTCCCCAAAGGTGGGACGTTCCCTACCTAAAACCATCATGCTTGTTGTGAGAAGCTCCGGTTTCTGAGAAGCATATACCCAAACCTGCCCCAAATGGGACAAAATTTGTACCACGACAAGTTGATACCGCTCCATGATAGCATGGCAAGTTTCATGAATTTCAGACGAGTTTTGGATTTACTAGAATTTAAAAACCAGGCATCTCAATGTTTTGCACGCAATCAATGGTCCCCGGTGTTTGAATTTTCATTCCCATTTCTTGCATGGGACCTAAGCATGCACCCAAGGGCACAAATTTGATTTTTCAACCAATTTAAATGCACTGGAGCATGTGCATGTAGTTCATTATGCACATAAAATGCATTGAAAACTCAGTTAATGCATAAAAATGTCCAAACGAACCCCGAGAAATCACAAAAATTCACACAACACTCCTGTTGTTCTATGTTGACACGAGGAAAAAAAAATTGAAAGCAATAAGAGGCAATGGATATCGTTTCGTCCCCAAAGGTGGGACGTTCCCTACCGAAAACCATCATGCTTGTGGTGAGAAGCTCCGGTTTCTAAGAAGCATATACCCAAACCTGCCCCAAATGGGACAAAATTTGTACCACGACATGTTGATGCCGCTCCATGATAGCATGCCAAGTTTCATGAATTTCAGACGAGTTTTGGATTTACTAGAATCTAAAAACCAGGCATCTCAATGTTTTGCCGGCAATAAACGGTGCCCCGGTGTTTGAAGTTCATTCCCATTTCTTGAATGGGACCTAAGTATGCACCCAAGGACACAGATTTGATTTTTCAACCAATTAATATGCACTGGAGCATGTGCATGTAGTTCAAATTTGAATTATGCACAAAAAATTCATTGAAAAACTCAGTTAATGCATAAAAATGTCCAAACGAACCCCAAAAAATCACAAAAATACACACAACACTCCTGTTGTTCTATGTTGGCATGAGAAAAAAATTTGAAAGCAATAAGAGGCAATGGATATCATTTCGTCCCCAAAGGTGGGACGTTCCCTACCAAAAACCATCATGCTTGTCATGACAAGCTCCGGTATGTGAGAAGCATATACCCAAACCTTCCCCAAATGGGACAAAATTTGTACCACGACATGTTGATGCCGCTCCATGATAGCATGCCAAGTTTCATGAATTTCAGACGAGTTTTGGATTTACTAGAATTTAAAAACATGGCATCTCATTGTTTTGCCGACAATCAACGGTGCCCCGTTGTTTGAAATTCACTCCCATTTCTTGCATGGGACCTAAGATTTTTCAACCAATTTAGTTGCACTGGAGCATGTGCATGTAGTTCAAATTTGAATTACGCCCATAAAATGCATAGAAAACTCAGTTAATGCATAAAAGTTTACAAACGAACCCCGAAAAATCACAAAAATCACACAACACTCCTGTTGTTCTATGTTGACACAAGAAAAAAATATTGAAAGCAATAAGAAGCAATGGATATGGTTTCGTCCCCACAAGTGGGACGTTCCCTACCGAAAACCATCATGCTTGTTGTGAGAATCTCCGGTTTGTGAGAAGCATATACCCAAACCTGCCCCAAATGGGACAAAATTTGTACCACGACATGTTTATGCCGCTCCATGATAGCATGCCAAGTTTCATGAATTTCAGACGAGTTTTCGATTTACCAGAATTTAAAAAACAGGCATCTCAATGTTTTGCCGGCAATCAACGGTGCCCCGGTGTTTGAAATTCAAATTTAGTTGCACTGGAGCATGTGCATGTAGTTCAAATTTGAATTATGCACATAAAATGCATTGAAAACTCAGTTAATGCATAAAAATTTCCAAACGAACCCCGAACAATCACAAAAATTCAGACAACACTCCTGTTGTTCTATGTTGACACGAGAAAAAAATTTGAAATCAATAAGAGGCAATGGATATTGTTTCGTCCCCAAAGGTGGGACGTTCCCTACCTAAAACCATCATGCTTGTTGTGAGAAGCTCCAGTTTCTGAGAAGCATATACCCTAACCTGCCCCAAATGGCCAAAATTTGTACCACGACATGTTGATGCCGCTCCACGATAGCATGCCAAGTTTCATGAATTTTAGACGAGTTTTGGATTTACTAGAATCTAAAAACCAGGTATCTCAATGTTTTGCCGGCAATCAACGATGCCCCATTGTTTGAATTTTCATTCCCATTTCTTGCATGGGACCTAAGCATGCACCCAAGGACACAGATTTGATTTTTCAACCAATTTATACGCACTTGAGCATGTGCATCTTGTTCAAATTTGAATTATGCACATAAAATGCATTGAAAACTCAGTTAATGCATAAATATGTCCAAACGAACCCCGAAAAATCACAAAAATTCACACAACACTCCTGTTGTTCTATGTTGACACGAGAATTTTTTTTGAAAGCAATAAGAGGCAATGGATATTGTTTCGTCCCCAAAGGTGGGACGTTCCCTACCTAAAACCATCATGCTTGTTGTGAGAAGCTCCGGTTTCTGAGAAGCATATACCCAAACCTGCCCCAAATGGGACAAAATTTGTACCACGACAAGTTGATTCCGCTCCATGATAGCATGCCAAGTTTCATGAATTTCAGACGAGTTTTGGATTTACTAGAATCTAAAAACCAGGCATCTCAATGTTTTGCCGGCAGTCAACGGTGCCGCGTTGTTTGAATTTTCATTCCCATTTCTTGCATGGGACCTAAGCATGCACCCAAGGGCACAAATTTGATTTTTCAACCAATTTAAATGCACTGGAGCATGTGCATGTTGTTCAAATTTGAATTATGCACATAAAATGCATTGAAAACTCAGTTAATATATAAAAATGTCCAAACAAACCCCGAAAAAGCACAAAAATTCACACAACACTCCTGTTGTTCTATGTTGACACGAGAAAAAAATTTGAAAGCAATAAATGGAAATGGATATCGTTTCGTCCCCAAAGGTGAGACATTCCGTACCGAAAACCATCATGCTTGTTGTGAGAAGCTCGAGTTTGTGAGAAGCATATACCCAAACCTACCCCAAATGGGACAAAAATTGTACCGCGGCAAGTTGAAACCGCTCCATGATAGCATGCCAAGTTTCATGAATTTCAGACGAGTTTTGGATTTACTAGAATTTAAAAACCAGGCATCTCAATGTTATGCTGGCAATCAACGGTGCCCCAGTGTTTGAAATTCATTCCCATTTCTTGCATGGGACCTAAACATGCACCCAAGGACACGGATTTGATTTTTCAACCAATTTATATGCACTGGAGCATGTGCATGTAGTTCATTATGCACATAAAATGCATTGAAAACTCAGTTAATGCATAAAAATGTCCAAACGAACCCCGAGAAATCACAAAAATTCACACAACACTCCTGTTGTTCTATGTTGACATGAGGAAAAAAAATTGAAAGCAATAAGAGGCAATGGATATCGTTTCGTCCCCAAAGGTGGGACGTTCCCTACCGAAAACCATCATGCTTGTGGTGAGAAGCTCCGGTTTCTAAGAAGCATATACCCAAACCTGCCCCAAATGGGACAAAATTTGTACCACGACATGTTGATGCCGCTCCATGATAGCATGCCAAGTTTCATGAATTTCAGACGAGTTTTGGATTTACTAGAATCTAAAAACCAGGCATCTCAATGTTTTCCCGGCAATCAACGGGGCCCCGGTGTTTGGAAGTTCATTCCCATTTCTTGAATGGGACCTAAGTATGCACCCAAGGACACAGATTTGATTTTTCAACCAATTTATATGCACTGGAGCATGTGCATGTAGTTCAAATTTGAATTATGCACAAAAAATTCATTGAAAAACTCAGTTAATGCATAAAAATGTCCAAACGAACCCCGAAAAATCACAAAAATACACACAACACTCCTGTTGTTCTATGTTGGCATGAGAAAAAAATTTGAAAGCAATAAGAGGCAATGGATATCATTTCGTCCCCAAAGGTGGGACGTTCCCTACCAAAAACCATCATGCTTGTCATGACAAGCTCCGGTATGTGAGAAGCATATACCCAAACCTTCCCCAAATGGGACAAAATTTGTACCACGACATGTTGATGCCGCTCCATGATAGCATGCCAAGTTTCATGAATTTCAGACGAGTTTTGGATTTTCTAGAATTTAAAAACCAGGCATCTCAATGTTTTGCCGACAATCAACGGTGCCCCGTTGTTTGAAATTCACTCCCATTTCTTGCATGGGACCTAAGATTTTTCAACCAATTTAGTTGCACTGGAGCATGTGCATGTAGTTCAAATTTGAATTACGCCCATAAAATGCATAGAAAACTCAGTTAATGCATAAAAATTTCCAAACGAACCCCGAAAAATCACACAACACTCCTGTTGTTCTATGTTGACACAAGAAAAAAAATTGAAAGCAATAAGAAGCAATGGATATGGTTTCGTCCCCACAAGTGGGACGTTCCCTACCGAAAACCATCATGCTTGTTGTGAGAATCTCCGGTTTGTGAGAAGCATATACCCAAACCTGCCCCAAATGGGACAAAATTTGTACCACGACATGTTTATGCCGCTCCATTATAGCATGCCAAGTTTCATGAATTTCAGACGAGTTTTCAATTTACTAGAATTTAAAAAACAGGCATCTCAATGTTTTGCCGGCAATCAACGGTGCCCCGGTGTTTGAAATTCAAATTTAGTTGCACTGGAGCATGTGCATGTAGTTCAAATTTGAATTATGCACATAAAATGCATTGAAAACTCAGTTAATGCATAAAAATGTCCAAACGAACCCCGAACAATCACAAAAATTCACACAACACTCCTGTTGTTCTATGTTGACACGAGGAAAAAAAATTGAAAGCAATAAGAGGCAATGGATATTGTTTCGTCCCCAAAGGTGGGACGTTCCCTACCGAAAACCATCATGCTTGTTGTGAGAAGCTCCAGTTTCTGAGAAGCATATACCCAAACCTGCCCCAAATGGGCCAAAATTTGTACCACGACATGTTGATGCCGCTCCATGATAGCATGCCAAGTTTCATGAATTTTAGACGAGTTTTGGATTTACTAGAATCTAAAAACCAGGTATCTCAATGTTTTGCCGGCAATCAACGATGCCCCATTGTTTGAATTTTCATTCCCATTTCTTGCATGGGACCTAAGCATGCACCCAAGGACACAGATTTGATTTTTCAACCAATTTATACGCACTGGAGCATGTGCATCTTGTTCAAATTTGAATTATGCACATAAAATGCATTGAAAACTCAGTTAATGCATAAAAATGTCCAAACAAACCCTGAAAAATCAAAAAATTTCACACAACACTCCTTTTGTTCTATGTTGACACGAGAAAAAAATTGAAAGCAATAAGAGGCAATGGATATTGTTTCGTCCCCAAAGGTGGGACGTTCCCTACCGAAAACCATCATGCTTGTTGTGAGAAGCTCCAGTTTCTGAGAAGCATATACCCAAACCTGCCCCAAATGGGCCAAAATTTGTACCACGACATGTTGATGCCGCTCCATGATAGCATGCCAAGTTTCATGAATTTTAGACGAGTTTTGGATTTACTAGAATCTAAAAACCAGGTATCTCAATGTTTTGCCGGCAATCAACGATGCCCCATTGTTTGAATTTTCATTCCCATTTCTTGCATGGGACCTAAGCATGCACCCAAGGACACAGATTTGATTTTTCAACCAATTTATACGCACTGGAGCATGTGCATCTTGTTCAAATTTGAATTATGCACATAAAATGCATTGAAAACTCAGTTAATGCATAAAAATGTCCAAACAAACCCTGAAAAATCAAAAAATTTCACACAACACTCCTTTTGTTCTATGTTGACACGAGAAAAAAAATTGAAGGCAATAAGAGGCGATGGATATCGTTTCGTCCCCAAAGGTGAGACGTTCACTAACGAAAACCATCATGCTTGTTGTGAGAAGCTCCAGTTTGTGAGAAGCATATACCCAAACCTGCCCCAAATGGGACAAAATTTGTACCACGGCATGTTGATACCGCTTCATGATAGCATGCCAAGTTTCATGAATTTCACTCGAGTTTTGGATTTACTAGAATTTAAAAACCAGGCATCTCAATGTTTTGCACGCAATCAATGGTCCCCGGTGTTTGAAATTCATTCCCATTTCTTGCATGGGACCTAAGCATGCACCAAAGGATAAAGATTTGAGTTTTCAACCAATTTATATGCACTTGTGCATGTGCATGTAGTTCAAATTTGAATTATGCACATAAAATGCATAGAAAACTGAGTTAATGCATAAAAATGTCCAAACAAACCCCGAGAAATCAAAAAAATTCACACAACACTCCTGTTGTTCTATGTTGACACGAGAAAAAAAATGAAAGCAATAAGAGGCAATCAATATTGTTTCGTCCCCAAAGGTGGGACGTTCCCTACCGAAAACCATCATGCTTGTTGTGAGAAGCTCCGGTTTCTGAGAAGCATATACCCAAACCTGCCCCAAATGGGACAAAATTTGTACCACGGCATGTTGATGCTGGTCCATGATAGCATGCCAAGTTTCATGAATTTCAGACGAGTTTTGGATTTACTAGAATTTAAAAACCAGGCATCTCAATATTTTGCCGGCAATCAACGGTGCCCCGGTGTTTGAAATTCATTCCCATTTCTTGCATGGGACCTAAGCATGCACCCAAGGACACAGATTTGATTTTTCAACCAATTTATATGCACTGGAGCATGTGCATGTAGTTCAAATTTGAATTATGCACATAAAATGCATTGAAAACTCAGTTAATGTATAAATATGTCCAAACGAACCCCGAAAAATCACAAAAATTCACACAACACTCCTGTTGTTCTATGTTGACACGAGCAAAAAAATTTGAAAGCAATAAGAGGCAATGGATATTGTTTCGTCCCCAAAGGTGGGACGTTCCCTACCTAAAACCATCATGCTTGCTCTCAGAAGCTCCGGTTTCTGAGAAGCATATACCCAAACCTGCCCCAAATGGGACAAAATTTGTACCACGACATGTTGATGCCGCTCCATGATAGCATGCCGAGTTTCATGAATTTAAGACGAGTTTTGTATTTACTAGAATCTAAAAACTAGGCATCTCAATGTTTTGCCGGCAATAAACGGTGCCCCGTTGTTTGAATTTTCATTCCCATTTCTTGCATGGGACCTAAGCATGCACCCAAGGACACAAATTTGATTTTTCAACCCATTTATATGCACTGGAGCATGTGCATGTTGTTCAAATTTGAATTATGCACATAAAATGCATTGAAAACTCAGTTAATATATAAAAATGTCCAAACAAACCCCGAAAAAGCACAAAAATTCACACAACACTCCTGTTGTTCTTCGTTGACACGAGGAAAAAATTTGAAAGCAATAAATGGCAATGGATATCGTTTCGACCCCAAAGGTGAGACGTTCCGTACCGAAAACCATCATGCTTGTTGTGAGAAGCTCGAGTTTGTGAGAAGCATATACCCAAACCTACCCCAAATGGGACAAAAATTGTACCACGGCAAGTTGAAACTGCTCCATGATAGCATGCCAAGTTTCATGAATTTCAGACGAGTTTTGGATTTATTAGAATTTAAAAACCAGGCATCTCAATGTTTTGCCGGCAATCAACGGTGCCCCGGTGTTTGAAATTCATTCCCATTTCTTGCATGGGACCTAAACATGCACCCAAGGACACAGATTTGATTTTTCAACCAATTTATATGCACTGGAGCATGTGCATGTAGTTCAAATTTGAATTATGCACATAAAATGCATTGAAAACTCAGTTAATGCATAAAAATGTCCAAACGAACCCTGAGAAATCACAAAAATTCACACAACACTCCTGTTGTTCTATGTTGACACGAGAAAAAAATTGAAAGCAATAAGAGGCAATGGATATCGTTTCGTCCCCAAAGGTGGGACGTTCCCTACCGAAAACCATCATGCTTGTTCTGAGAAGCTCCAGTTTCTAAGAAGCATATACCCAAACCTGCCCCAAATGGGACAAAATTTGTACCACGACATGTTGATGCCGCTCCATGATAGCATGCCAAGTTTCATGAATTTCACTCGAGTTTTGGATTTACTAGAATTTAAAAACCAGGCATCTCAATGTTTTGCCGGCAATCAACGGTGCCCGGTGTTTGAAATTCATTCCCATTTCTTGCATGGGACCTAAGCATGCACCAAAGGATAAAGATTTGAGTTTTCAACCAATTTATATGCACTTGTGCATGTGCATGTAGTTCGAATTTGAATTATGCACATAAAATGCATTGAAAACGCAGTTAATGCATAAAAATGTCCAAACAAACCCCGAAAAATTACAAAAATTCACACCACACTCTTGTTGTTCTATGTTGACATGAGAAAAAAATTTGAAAGCAATAAGAGGCAATGGATATCGTTTCGTCCCCAAAGGTGAGACGTTCCCTAATGAAAACCATCATGATTGTTGTGAGAAGCTCCAGTTTGTGAGAAGCATATACCCAAACCTACCCCAAATGGGACAAAATTTGTACCACGGCATGTTGATACCGCTCCATGATAGCATGCCAAGTTTCATGAATTTTAGACGAGTTTTGGATTTACTAGAATATAAAAACCAGGCATCTCAATGTTTTGCCGGCAATCAACGTTGCCCCGGTGTTTGAAATTCAATCCCATTTCTTGCATGGGAACTAAGCATGCACCCAAGGACACAGATTTGATTTTTCAATCAATTTATGTGCACTGGAGCATGTGCATGTAGTTCAAATTTGAATTATGAACATAAAATGCATTGAAAACTCAGTTAATGCATGAAAATGTCCAAACGAACCCTGAAAAATGACAAAAATTCACAAAACACTCCTGTTGTTCTATGTTGACATGAGAAAAAAATTTGAAAGCAGTAAGAGGCAATGGATATTGTTTCGTCCCCAAAGGTGGGACGTTCCGTACCGAAAACCATCATGCTAGTTGTGAGAAGCTCCGGTTTGTGAGAAGCACATACCCAAACCTGCCCCAAATGGGACAAATTTTGTACCACGACATATTGATGCCGCTCCATGATAGCATGCCAAGTTTCATGAACTTCAGACGAGTTTTGGATTTACTAGAATCTAAAAACTAGGCATCTCAATGTTTTGCCGGCAATCAATGGTGCCCCGTTGTTTGAATTTTCATTCCCATTTCTTGCATGGGACCTAAGCATGCACCCAATGACACAGATTTGATTTTTCAACCAATTTATACGCACTGGAGCATGTGCATGTAGTTCAAATTTGAATTTTGCACATAAAATGCATTGAAAACTCTGTTAATGCATAAAAATGTCCAAACGAACCCTGAAAAATAAAAAAAAATCACACAACACTCCTGTTGTTCTATGTTGACACGAAAAAAAATTGAAAGCAATAAGAGGCAACGGATATCGTTTCGTCCCCAAAGGTGGGACGTTCCTACCGAAAACCATCACGCTTGTTGTGAGAAGCTCCGGTTTTTGATAAGCATATACCCAAACCTGCCCCAAATGGGACAAAATTTGTACCACGACATGTTGATGCCGCTCCATGATAGCATGCCAAGTTTCATGAATTTCAGACGAGTTTTGGATTTACTAGAATCTAAAAACCAGGCATCTCAATGTTTTGCCGGCAATCACGGTGCCCCGTTGTTTGAATTTTCATTCCCATTTCTTGCATGGGACCTACGCATGCACCCAAGGACACAGATTTGATTTTTCATCCAATTTATATGCACTGGAGCATGTAAATGTTGTTCAAATTTGAATTATGCACATAAAATGCATTGAAAACTCAGTTAATCCATGAAAATGTCCAAACAAACCCCGAAAAATCACAAAAATTCACACAACACTCCTGTTGTTCTATGTTGACACGAGAAAAAAATTTGAAAGCAATAAGAGGCAATGGATATCGTTTCGTCCCCAAAGGTGAGACGTTCCCTAACGAAAACCATCATGCTTGTTGTGACAAGCTCCGATTTGTGAGAAGCATATACCCAAACCTACCCCAAATAGGACAAAATTTGTACCACGGCATGTTGATACCGCTCCATGATATCATGCCAAGTTTCATGAATTTCAGACGAGTTTTGGATTTACTAGAATCTAAAAACCAGGCATCTCAATGTTTTGCCGGCAACCACGGTGCCCCGTTGTTTCAATTTTCATTCCCATTTCTAGCATGGGACCTACGCATGCACCGAAGGACACAGATTTGATTTTTCAACCAATTTATATGCACTAGAGCATGTGCATGTAGTTCAAATTTGAATTATGCACAAAAAATGCATTGAAAACTCAGTTAATGCATAAAAATGTCCAAACGAACCCCGAAAAATTACAAAAATTCAAACAACACTCCTGTTGTTTGATGTTGACACGAGAAAAAAAATTTGAAAGCAATAAGAGGCAATGGATATTGTTTCGTTCCCAAAGGTGGGACGTTCCCTACCGAAAACCATCATGCTTGTTGTGAGAAGCTCCGGTTTGTGAGAAGCATATACCCAAACCTGCCCCACATGGGACAAAATTTGTACCACGAGATGTTGATGCCGCTCCATGATAGCATGCCAATTTTCATGAATTTCAGACAAGCTTTGGATTTACTAGAATCTAAAAACCAGGCATCTCAATGTTTTGCCGGCAATCAACGGTGCCCCGTTGTTTGAATTTTCATTCCCATTTCTTGCATGGGACCTAAGCATGCACCCAAGGACACAGATTTGATTTTTCAACCAATTCATATGCACTGGAGCATGTGCATGTAGTTCAAATTTGAATTATGCACATAAATGCATTGAAAACTCGGTTAATGCATAAAAATGTCCAAACGAACCCCCAAAAATCACAAAAATTCACACAACACTCCTATTGTTCTATGTTGACACGAGAAAAAAATTGAAAGCAATAAGAGGGAATGGATATTGTTTCGTCCCCAAAGGTGGGACGTTCCCTACTGAAAACCATCATGCTTGTTGTGAGAAGCTCCGGTTTCTGAGAAGCATATACCCAAACCTGCCCCAAATGGGACAAAATTTGTACCACGAGATGTTGAAGCCGCTCCATGATAGCATGCCAAGTTTCATGAATTTCAGACGAGTTTTGGATTTATTAGAATCTAAAAACCAGGCATCTCAATGTTTTGTCGGCAATCAACGGTGCCCCGTTGTTTGAATTTTCATTGCCATTTCTTGCATGGGACCTAAGCATGCACCCCAGGACACAGATTTTATTTTTCAACCAATTTATATGCACTGGAGCATGTGCATGTTGTTCAAATTTGAATTATGCACATAAAATGCATTGAAAACTCAGTTAATGCATAAAAATGTCCCTACAAACTCCAAAAAATCGCAAAAATTCACACAACACTCCTTTTGTTCTATGTTGACACGGGAAAGAAATTTGAAACCAATAAGAGTCAATGGATATCGTTTCGTCCCCAAAGGTGAGACGTTCCCTAACGAAAACCATCATGCTTGTTGTGAGAAGCTCCAGTTTGTGAGAAGTATATACCCAAACCTACCCCAAATGGGACAAAACATGTACCACGGCATGTTGATACCGCTCCATGATAGCATGCTAAGTTTCATGAATTTCAGACGAGTTTTGGATTTACTAGAATTTAAAAACCAGGCATCTCAATGTTTTGCCGGCAATCAACGGTGCCCCGGTGTTTGAAATTCATTCCCATTTCTTGCATGGGACATAAATATGCACCCAAGGACACATATTTGATTTTTCAACCAATTTATATGCACTGGAGCATGTGCATGTAGTTCAAATTTGAATTATGCACATAAAATGCATTGAAAACTCAGTTAATGCATAAAAATGTCTAAACGAACCCCGAGAAATCACAAAAGTTCACACAACACTCCTGTTGTTCTATGTTGACAGGAGAAAAAAAATTTAAAGCAATAAGAGGCAATGGATATTGTTTCGTCCCCAAAGGTGGGACGTTCCGTACCAAAAACCATCATGCTTGTTGTGAGAAGCTCCGGTTGTGAGAAGCATATACCCAAACCTGCCCCAAATGGGACAAAATTTGTACCACGATATGTTGATGCCGCTCCATGATATCATGCCAAGTTTCATGAATTTCAGATGAGTTTTGGATTTACTAGAATCTAAAATCCAGGCATCTCAATGTTTTGCCGGCAATCAATGGTGCCCCGTTGTTTGAATTTTCATTCCCATTTCTTGCATGGGACCTAAGCATGCACCCAAGGACACAGATTTGATTTTTCAACCAATTTATACGCACTGGAGCATGTGCATGTAGTTCAAATTTGAATTATGCACATAAAATGCATTGAAAACTCAGTTAATGCATAAAAATGTCCAAATGAACCCCGAAAAATCACAAAAATTCACACAACACTCCTGTTGTTCTATGTTGACACGAGAAAAAAATTGAAAGCAATAAGAGGCAATGGATATCGTTTCGTCCCCAAAGGTGGGACGTTCCCTAACGAAAACCATCATGCTTGTTGTGAGAAGCTCCGGTTTGTGAGAAGCATATACCCAAACCTACCCCAAATGGGACAAAATTTGTACCACGGCATGTTGATACCGTTCCATGATAGCATGCCAAGTTTCATGAATTCCAGACGAGTTTTGGATTTACTAGAATTTAAAAACGAGGCATCTCAATGTTTTGCCGGCAACACTACTAGGAAAAGGGCTATAGATGGAATGGCCACTAATGGCGCACCAGACATGTGGTGCGCCATTGCTATGTAGCAGTGGCGCACCGTGTGCTGGTGCTCCATTAGTGTGAAATACACTAATGGCGCACCAGACACGCGGTGCGCCATTAGTAACAATTTTTTTGCCAGACATACTAATGGCGCACCAGGACATAGTGCGCCATTACTAGTTGTAACTAGTAATGGCGCACTAGCAACATAGTGTGCCACTACAATTTTTTTTACTTTTTACTTTTTTGCAAAACTACTAATGGCGCACCTGGGGCAGTGCGCCATTACTAGTTTAAGCTAGTAATGGCGCACTGCTCCCCCGTGCGCCATTAGTGTTTTTTGCAAAACTACTAATGGCGCACCACCAGCAGGTGCGCCATTAGTAACCAGGGTTACTAATGGCGCATTATGTGGTGGTGCGCCATTAGTAACCTGGGACGAGCTAGATATTTTGGACAGCCACACCTACCCACTCACTTTCCCCACTTCATTCTCTCCTCCCTCCTCCAAGCTTGTCTCGGCTGCCTCCTCCTCCTCACCTCATTTGCACCATAAATTCATCCAAATTACGTGGTTAAAGGCCCTTTTTTTGATAGGTAAGTAAGGGGGAAGCTATCTTTATGTTGTTCTCCCTCCAACAACGTGCACATGCACTTTTTATGTCCTAGCTAGATCTATGTATGTTTGTGGTGTTGCATATGTTTGTGGTGTTGCATATATGTTTGTGTTTGCAGGTACCGGTATTTGAAATGCGATAGTTGCCAATATTTTGCCGGAATGTTGATTCATTTCCGTTTCGGCGAGAATTTTGGCACTATGCATTCTTTTTGGTCCTATTTTTAGGGAAAGTCATGCCAAATTTTTTCTTGGTTCTAAAATATCGTTTTGCTCTACCCCGCAGGTGACCATGGTCCGCACGATGACCGAAGGCATCGTGAATAGGTTTTTGAGCTCCGCGAAGGCCGAGATGCTTGAAAAGAACGAGACGGAGATAAGATGTCCGTGTCGAAGATGCAAGCTGAAGAGCCTTATTGCGGACCCGGATTCCGGGCAGGTGCGGGACCACCTGCTCTTGCGTGGTTTCATGGATGGCTATCGGTGGCAAGGTGATGAAGATGACTATGAAGTCGTCCATGGGGGTCGGGCAAGAAATGAGGATGGGCAGCAAGACAACCACCGCGGCTCGGGCGGGCGAGAAGACGAAGAATCTCCTGGACATGATCACGATGGTGATGCTGTACACAGTCATCATGTAGAAGATGCCGGACATGATGATGAGGAAGATGCGGGAGCAGACGAAGGGCATGATTACGAAGATGAAGATGCCGACGGAGCAGACGACGATGGACCATCGATGGGCTGGGTGCAGGACCCTCATATTCAAGAGCTGGTTCTCAAGCAGACGGATAACGCAAGAGCTGCCGCCCGAGAGAAAGCCAAGCTGGATCAACTGGAGATAGACGCGGTTACTCCATTGTATGAAGGATGCAGGCCCGAGGATACCCGCCTGAAAGTAACGCTCATGGCTCTGGAGATGAAGGTAAAGCACAAAATGACCGACGCATGCTTCAACGAGAACATGTCATTCTGGCACGAACGTCTTCCCAAGGGGAACAAGTGCCCGACCAGTTTCGAGGAGGCGAAGAAAATCGTGTGTCCTCTGGATTTACCGCACGTGAAATACCATGTGTGCATGAACAATTGCATCATTTATCGGGACGAGCACACGGAGTCTACCATATGTCCGGTGTGCGGCGTCACTCGATACAAGAAGAGGAAGAAAGCTCCTCGAAAAGTGGTGTGGTACTTTCCGATCACTCCTCGTCTGCAGCGGTATTTTGCGGACCCTAAGGTAGTAAAGCTCCTGCGTTGGCACGCAGATAGGGAGGAGAAGAAGCGAGAAGATGATGCAAATGATCCGGAGATAAATAAAAAAGACAAGATGCTGAGTCACGCTAAGGATGGGAGCGAGTGGCAAGCGTTGAACTTCGAACACCCAGAATTTGGGAACGTTCCAAGGAACATCGTGCTGGGCGCGAGCACCAATGGAGTCAATCCGTTTGGCAGCCAGAGAAGCACACATAGCACCTGGCCTGTGTTTGTGTGGATGTACAACCTTCCCCCCTGGTTGTGCATGAAGAGGAAGTACATTCACATGAGTATGCTAATTGAAGGGCCGAAACAACCAGGGTACGACATCAATCTGCATTTGGGGCTGCTGGAAGAGGAGCTAGACACGCTGTGGAAAACGCCAGCCAATACGTGGGACGCCGTAGAGAAAGAATATTTCCCTATGAGAGCCGCACTGCTCACGACGGTGCACGACTATCTCGGTTTCGGATATCTCGCGGGGCAGGTGGTCCACGGATTTTCTGGATGTGTTAGGTGCATGGATGACACAACGTATCGCCAGCTAGATAGAGATCCCGGGTCTTCGAAAACCGTGTTCATGGGACATCGAAGGTGGCTTCGCGACGATGACCCGTGGAGGAAACGCAAGGATCTGTTCGATGGTGAAACCGAACCCCGAAGACGCCCGCGTACAAGGAGCGGCGAGGAAATAGACGAGCTGTTGAAAAATTGGAAAGATTGCCCACTGCCGGGAAAGAAGCAAAAGGCGCCAGAGCCGAGAAAGAAGCGAAAGGCGCCAGAGCCACTGCTGAAGGTATGGAAAACGAGGTCTGTTTTCTGGGACTTGCCGTACTGGAAGATCCACCGTGTGCCTCACAGCCTTGATGTCATGCATATCAAAAAGAACGTGTGCGAGAGTCTGCTTGGTACCCTGCTCAACATGCCAGAGAGGACCAAAGATGGGCCGAAAGCAAGGGCAGACTTGAAATCAATGGGCATCAGGGAGGAGCTTCATGCTAATGATGATGATGATGATGAGGCGAAGCAGGACACGGAAAGTCGTCGCAAAGGCAAAAAGGCCAAGAAGACCGGAAATGACTTCCCTCCCGCGTGCTTCACTCTAAGTCAGGAGGAGATCGATTAGTTTTTCACCTGCCTCATAGGAGTAAAACTTCCTTATGGTTACGCGGGGAAGATAAGCAGATACCTAGACTCAGTGAAGCAGAAGTTCAGCGGGATGAAGTCTCATGACTGTCACGTGCTGATGACGCAGATACTTCCAGTTGCAATCCGTGGGATCATGGACGCGCACGTCCTTGAAACGCTATTTGGCCTATGCAACTTTTTCGACGTCATCTCTCGGAAGTCGGTTGGCGTGAGGCAACTCAGAAGGCTACAGGAAGAGATCGTGGTGATACTATGCGAGCTTGAGATGTACTTCCCTCCCGCATTCTTCGACGTTATGGTGCATCTGCTGGTCCATATCGTGGAGGATATCATCCAACTCGGGCCGACGTTCCTGCACAGCATGATACCGTTCGAAAGGATGAATGGTGTCATCAAAGGATACGTTCGCAACATGTCACGTCCATAGGGAAGCATAGCCAGGGGCTTTCTGACCGAAGAGTGCATCTCCTACTGCACGAATTATCTAGGCATCGAGAACCCCATTGGTCTGCCCGTCAACAGGCACCTCAGCAGGCTCGCTGGATGGGGTCACCGTGAGGGTCGTCGCGAAATGCATGTCGACTTCGATGGTCGACTCGCCGACTTTGAAAGAGCAAACCTAGTCGCGCTACAACACATAGACGTGGTCGATCCTTGGGTGGTAGAGCACAAAACGTCTATTGAGAAGACGTACAATGACCGAGGCCAACAGAGGACAGACGGAGATAGAATCAAAGAGCACAACTCATGTTTCACGCGTTGGTTCAAGCAGAAGCTTCTGTCGTACCCTTTACATGAGGATTCTTCCGCGGAAGAACAACTCATATTCGCCTTGTCACAGGGCGCCGAGCACAACCTGATGACGTATGAGGCGTACGATATCAACGGCTACACATTCTACACCGAGGACAAGGACATGAAGAGCGATGGTTATCAGAACTCTGGGGTAACGAAGGAATCCTACACCGGTAACGACAAGGATAGATACTACGGAAGGATCGAGGAGATCTGGGAGCTGAGCTACGCTGGAGAGAAGGTCCCGATGTTCCGTGTCAGATGGGCCAAGAGCGTCATAAAAGAAGACCGATATTTCACCACCATGGTTATACCCGAAGCCAAATCCAAGACCGCAGGCGCGAACGTCACCGCGAAAAATGAGCCATGGGTACTGGCTTCCCAAGTGGACCAATGCTTCTTCATTACCGACCCATCAAAGCCCAGTCGTGTTGTCGTGAGGAGAGGCAAAAGGAAGATCATCGGAATGGATGGAGCCGCCAATGAGCAAGACTTCGACAAGTACGGCGACCCGAAGATGGAACATGACGACGACGATGAAGTATTAGCATACACCACAAGAAGAAGGAGGACCACCCTACCTAAAGGACGTCCGTTCAAGAGAAGAACTCCATTTACGAAAAATAAGGGCATGAAGATTGTGAACAGATAGCTAGCTAAGATCGATTGTATTTAAATTGTAGCCTTCATTTCTCGATTGTATTTCATGGGTACCATCTCCCCCGCTCCACCGGCCGCCGCCGCCGACCCCCCGCACCCTCCCCCACTCCACCGCCGCTGACGACCCACCGCACCCTCCCCCGCTCCACCGGCCGTCGCCGACGACCCCCC